>NC_024314.1:3742763-3754073 GCF_000523025.1 Cynoglossus semilaevis
ATTTCCTCAACACTGAGCAGGAGTGTCAGCCTTTTTCCTCCTCCGCTCTGCCAAACATCAACCTGGGGCAACCTTCTTTTAAATCGCTTTCTGCCTCTTTACAAATGAGAGAAAGCGAGCAGGTAATAAATCTTCCACTTCCTCACTACCATCAAATGCCACTTTTAGCTGGCGGACACTTGTCCTCCCTGTCACTCTTTCTTTTTCAAACCACTGTGGCCCTAAAACACGGCTTGTGCATAAACGCTGTCCTGTGCAGAGATTCTTTTTTGTTACGTCTCTCTGTGCCCTTTAGCGCTTTTCTCACTCCCGGGGGTGTCTCTGGGATCGATAAGCAGTCCGTCTGCTGAGGTGCTAAGACCTTTCTGTTGTTAACGCTCAGTCAACTTGAGTCAGAGGAACCCTTTCCACTTCCACTAGTTGTCCCAGCAGGATTCCCTAGCACTGTTTTGTGTGTGTGTGTGTGTGTGTGTGGGAGGGGGGGGGGGTGTTTCTGTGATGGGTCGGTTATTCCCTTTTGTGGGAACATGTGCCCCAGTTTTGCTGGACGTCTAAAGCCTTTTAGCATCTGCGGAACTGAGATATGGAAGGTTCTATCCCATGACCAAATGGTTTTTTGAAGAGGACGAGAGTTGCTTTGAAGCGGGGGTCTGTACAGAGAATACTGGCTGACTGTTTCGGTCACGTTAAAGATGTCTCTTCAGGAATATTAGCGGGCTGGTGAAAACAGCAGCAAATCTTACCTCAAACACAGGAAGAGGAAGAAGGCGATGAGCAGAGCTACCATGGAGATGCAGTGTCCCAGGAAGTTTATGATCACAGCGATCTGGTAGTGCATCTTGTATTTATTCTGCAGAACAGGAAAGGGAAACCTTGAGATCCTTGATTAAGAACAAGAGAGATTCAAACCTATGACAAACAATGAACATACTGTATTAAGATATTACCATAAATACATGATTTCTTTTCAAAGTGAATCACTGTCTAATATGGGAAAAACATAAAACAAAACAAAAAAGACAATGTGCAAGTTTTCTTTGTCACATCAAAATATAAAAATCTTTCATCTTCTAAATCTTTCAACAGGGAAAATGTAAAGAAACCTAGAAAAGTTATTCAGAAAACAGATCCTACCAAGTACCGGACCGGAACTCCACATGGCTTAATTTGCAGTTTCTATTCAGACCCAGTGGAAACTGCCATTTCTCGTTAAAGAACAACTAGGAGTCCTATGTGGCCGACATGGACAACCTTGTTCATCATTCGTCCCACCAACCGAGCGCACGTAAATCCGTGTGGGGCTTACACAGAAATGCTGAATGGACTTTTGTGAATTTAGTGGTAATTTTTCATCTTTCTGGGTCAAAATAAATCAATCGTATTTGTCTTATGTCCCAAATTGGGTAATACGACACAAAAAAGAACACATTCAGGATGGGGTCAGAGGAAACGACTGCTGTTTGTACAGAGCAGACTAATCCTTAACGTATAGGGATTCTGTACAGGTCTGACAACAGAGGTCACTGTGAAACTCTTTTATTATTCACACGTCACCAACAGAAGGACGTGGACTGTCACCCTTCTTTGGTTGGATTGATAAGCAGCTGGGGGCTAAGTGTCCTGTCTTTGGGCACCATAAGTTGGCGACCCCTGCAGCCTGTACACACAGACAGTAGGAGGGACGTGAGACAGACCTCACAAACACAGCCGTTCCATTTACCAACGTGATGTTTAAGAACTTGTGGATAGTGAGCAGAGATTCATTCATGAGGTGGTTTTATTTCCATTACAACTGGTAAAATACAAATAAAGGAATTTCAAAGTTTGAAAAGTGGCAAAGAAAAGACACAGATGTCCTTTCAGAGAACAAGAAAGAAGTTAATTATCAGCTATAATGTGACCTATTAGAAATAAAAGGCTTATTATTGGTGGGTGTGACTGATTTGGTGCCAAACTTTACAGAAGGTGTGTCACAAAGAGATGTGTTGACATAAACTTTGCTGGAGTTTTTATGATCCTTCTATTCTACTCTATCCATGGTTTATAAAATAGTTTAAAAAAGTTGTTTTTTTAGAAATAGTGTGTGCTGCATCTACCCATTCCAAGATTTGTGAATGTTTACCATAAAAGTTCATTTCATTTTTGATCTTATATTTAAGTACTGTAACAGATGTACATTGGGCAATACTGTAAACAATATTTAGGTTTTTTTTGTGAGAGCTGAGCCTCTAGAGGAGCACACAATAGAGAGAGTCCGTTTTCAGCTCATATAACTCCCCAGAAACATCTCGTGGTTTTACAGACCGTGGTTTAAACTCATGAGCAGCATTTTCATCAGGTCTCCTGTTGTTTCAAAAGCTGCTCTAAATCACCGCCTTACACCTGCTGCCTTCTCCTAGGATATCCAGTGTGATCAGCTTTTCCCCAGACTATGGATGGTAATCTGTGCTTTAACTGGATTTATGTAACCCACGGGTGTCTATGCTGGGATTAAATACTTAATCCCTGTCCTGAGACATATCATCTGCCCTATTCAGTATATTTTCTTGCAACTGATATCAAGTCAAAATCTACACAGGGCAGATGGCATTGTAATTTCCCAGCCTGGGATCAATAAAGCACATCTATCTATCTATTGATTCTCTTGCTCACCAACACAGACTGTTTTTTATCAATAAAGCTGCAGACAGGTTATAAAATACTGCAAAAACTCACTGAGCAGCAGAGTGAAAAACGACTGCTTTATCATAACACACATTTTAACCTGAATCGTCTTTTTCTTTGATGATTAATGCAGTTAAAATGTGCAAAAACAAAAAGTCCATGGCAGGGCGGACAGTATTCTGTTACAGTTAAGTCAAGGTAAAGGCCTCGATTCATGCACAGGTCTGAAATATCCAGAATAATCCAACTGACACTCCAGATCTTGTGGAACTAATCTGATATGATTCCTCTTATTATCATATTAGTGAGATTGATCTTTTCTGCCTTTTAAATATCAATTAATGTTTTTAACAAACTACATAAACCAAAAAATAGATAAATAAATGTAACGACTAAAAGTTGTTATTAATATTTTGATCTTTTGAAAAAGTTAGTGGTTAAAGCAATACTTAATAACAATTGAGGATTAGAATATATTTTTAAAATATAAGATTCTCAAATAAACAAAGCATATAAAAATAAATAACTCTGATAGCGGTACATTTTTGTTTTGTTTAAATTGTCTCCCACTGAAAAAGGAGAAATATCTACTATTAGAAAAATATATATAATCCCTCTGCTGATGCATTAGGCAGTGGGACAACAGAACAATGTTCAGAGCAGAGTCACATGATCAAAGGGATCATCTCAAGGGTAGCATGACAAATGATTCAGGCACTGGTACTCTCTCAATGCACCCGCAGTACGTAAGAATTCATACAGAGCAGAGAATAAGTGAATGGTTCCTGTTATAGACACTGAAGAGTGCACTGAGACATAAATCAAACCAACAGGAGGTTTGGTAAAAATAGATTCCAGAGCTGAGAGGAGAGACCAGGATGTGGAGGTGCAGGATGAGGGGATAAGGTAAAGCCGGGGTTAAAATGGGATGGTGGGGTTCAGTGCTGCATACAGTTAAAAGATGGAGCAGTGGAAAGAAGGGCGGGAGAAAAACCAGGCTCAAAACCAGTCCATGTTGCAGTTTCAAGAAGGAAACCACAGTCGTCCTTTCTTTTATTGATTTTGTGTCTATTTTTACATAGACTCAGGGACCGTCCACAAAGTGACAGAATAAAAATGAAATCTCATTCAAGTAGAGAACACATTTGCAAATGTATTTGATGTAATGTAATGCAATATAGTTTTTTATATTATACTGTATAATGATGGCTATGCTACAGGGGCTACTTTGAACAGTTCGATTTTGTATTTTCTTTTTTTTTTCTTTTTTGTGGTATATTTCAAATTACTTTAAAAATGTCAAGGTTTCAAAGATTTTAAGGCGCTTCAAACTTTGATTAGCTCCACCTACTACCAAATATCAAGTCTCCCTAAACCCCTGGCCTACAAGAGTTCTAAACTCCATAAGAAATAAGAGACACTGAGTGTATGCTAACAGGGCTCGCTACACCTAAAAGGAAAAACCAATACTTTTTTATTCTCAAACAAACTTTCCCACAGGGCTTTGATCCACTGCCCAGTGGGACCACGGACGATCGGGTTCAATACCATCTGAACCTTAAAGAGGGAACATCTCTACTCTTCCCCCTCCTTTTTACACTGGTGTCAATCACAGCACTGCAGCCATTACTGCCACCCAGTGATTTATGACAGCTACAAAAAAGGGGCCTGGAAAAAAAAAATCAAATCCACATTTTTGAAAAGGTCAGAGACTTTTTATCCATCTTCTACAGGGATCGATCCGACATCGGCCTCTGAGAGAAAAGACCAAAGGCAGGCTCTCGGTCAGAGCTGCTGCTCATGCTCATTCTACTGTCCGTGTTCAGGCTTTCACTCCGATGAATGATGACTCTCTCTGTGTGCGTGTGTGTGTCTGTTTTAGTAAAGGTTAAACATTGACTGTTTGTTTTGTAGATTTGTAGTATGTGCAGAGCAGCTGCTGCCGTGCTTCTGTTTCTATTTAACCAATACAAATTAATCCCAAAAAGAATAGTTTGTGCAGGTTATTTAAATAAGTTCCTGATCCTTAACTTACTCATGGACTTCGTTCAGGGGCAAGGCGTTTTATGTGCACAAATAAATGAACACATACATGAATTGGTTTTTAAAAATGTATCAATGAATAAAAACACTACTGTCATGACTGAAACACTTCTGAGTTACAGTACAATATGTCTGGGTGTGAAATTAAGAAAATCATTCCATTAAACGACCTTCCAGCTTTAATAACTGATAGTGTGTGTTTTGTAGCTTTACTGATTACAATTTACTGATCACAGGAAAGATGAAACAAAAACCATTACTGTCAGCCTTATTACATCTGTCTCTGTCCTGTTGTCCCATTTTTATAACAACAATATAAAATGTTTTCTTAAATATTATTATTTAATATTATCAATATATTTGTTTATATTTATGTTTTTTATGTTTAGGGGGGGGGGGTTAATTTAATTAATTAATTAACAGCATATTTCTGTGGGGCTTCTATCTTGAAGCTCCACTGTATATATATAAAATGTCCAATTGATCAGTTGCACTTTAAATGAAAATGAACAGCTTCTATGGCTGAGGTAAAAATCAGCTGACTGCTTAAATCCTTGACAAACACCATGTGATGTGCATGAACAAAAATGTCGCGGAAAGAGAACCAAGCTCTTTCACAGAAACAAAATCCTGGCTGTCTTCTATGATTCTTCTGAAGAATTCACACAGACATGAGATGTGAAACAGCAGCATCTTGATTAGTGAGATTCCAGACTTACAACCTACATATAAAACCAGCCAAGCCCAGAAGTTTGGGTAAAAGGAAGATAAAGCTGGAATGGCAGCGCTTTAAATGCAAATTCAGAGCAGTCATTGTGTGTTTGAAGCTGATTCCTTCATGCAATGCTCTGGGGCTTTCCCTAGTACATTCAGCACTTTTTTGAGAGTCCTTCCATTGCTGCAGGCTTTGAGAAACTAAAGCCTGAATCCATATTTACTATAAATAAGCCCCGACAGCAGCAGCAGCGGCTGCAGCGGCAGCAGCAGCAGCAGCAGCGGCAGCAGCAGCAGCAGCAGCAGCAGCAGCAGCGGCTGCAGCAGCAGCGGCAGCAGCGGCAGCAGCAGCGGCAGCAGCAGCAGCAGCAGCAGCAGCGGCAGCAGCAGCAGCAGCAGCAGCAGCAGCAGCAGCGGCAGCAGCAGCAGCAGCAGCAGCAGCGGCTGCAGCAGCAGCGGCAGCAGCGGCAGCAGCAGCGGCAGCAGCAGCAGCAGCAGCAGCAGCGGCTGCAGCAGCAGCGGCAGCAGCGGCAGCAGCAGCGGCAGCAGCAGCAGCAGCAGCAGCAGCGGCAGCAGCAGCAGCAGCAGCAGCAGCGGCAGCAGCAGCAGCAGCAGCAGCAGCAGCGGCTGCAGCAGCAGCGGCAGCAGCGGCAGCAGCAGCGGCAGCAGCAGCAGCAGCAGCAGCAGCGGCTGCAGCAGCAGCGGCAGCAGCGGCAGCAGCAGCGGCAGCAGCAGCAGCAGCAGCAGCAGCGGCAGCAGCAGCAGCAGCAGCAGCAGCGGCAGCAGCAGCAGCAGCAGCAGCAGCGGCTGCAGCAGCAGCGGCAGCAGCGGCAGCAGCAGCGGCAGCAGCAGCAGCAGCAGCAGCAGCGGCTGCAGCAGCAGCGGCAGCAGCGGCAGCAGCAGCGGCAGCAGCAGCAGCAGCAGCAGCAGCGGCAGCAGCAGCAGCAGCAGCAGCAGCGGCAGCAGCAGCAGCAGCAGCAGCAGCAGCGGCAGCAGCAGCAGCAGCAGCAGCAGCAGCGGCAGCAGCAGCAGCAGCAGCAGCAGCAGCCATCTCCCCAGTGCTAACCTTGCTTCTGCTGCTGGTTACAGATTAACACAGGGAGCTGTTACAGGCCTTTGGTGAAAACACTCATTAATCAGGTCTGGTGCACTCAAACTCCACACACCAAAGTCTTACCGTATCAAGAATGGCTGTACACATGGAATAGTTGCCCTTCAACGCCCAAGTCCCGTTTTCAAGACACTTCCTGTAAACATTATCTGCAAGAGAAGACAGGGCCAGGGGGGCAGACACAAGGTAAATATGATGTTCATTTTTGCATAATAAGTACATTGTGCTCTGCAGTGTGGTTCATTTTCTTGCGTCTCATAGAAATATACAGGACACCAGTTTCTTCCGGCACTGTGACCTTTTTGAGGCTACAGTAATAGAGAGAGATATCATTAAAAGGCGTGTTGGAAAGCAGAGGTTTCAAACACGACTGCTGTCAGGACGCTCTCCAACCCTCTGCCTAAATACTGTTATTATTCTTCACATTTATGACAAACAGCCACAAAAGTCCCATTACTCCACCAACGACCCCAAGTCCTGCTACGTCTTCTTCTACACTGCTCTACGCCGCCTCTTCATGTAGCCAAGCTACAAGCTGAGACAGTACAACACACATCTTTGCATGTTCACCTACAACCATGCTTAGGCAAGACCACAGGTGAGGTGTGACAGAGTCAACTTGAAGGTAATAAAGTCTATGTACTCACCAGCCACTACATAAGGTTTACTGCATACTACTCCCTCATAATCTGACCAAATAACAATCGACTTCAGATCATGGGAAGCAGCTGCACACGTCTTCAATCATGAACTTGTTGTTGATGCCTGACACTCAGGTCTAATCTGAGATTAGACCTGAGTGTCAGCTGTAAACAACCAGTCCAATCAGGTTTTGGCCAAAGGTGAAGTTCACACAAGCCTCATGTTTCGTATTTAGGCCTTAGAACAATTCAAATGGAAACAAAAAAGTAAGTTAGTAAAAGTTCCCTTGGCACAAACTCCCTGCTGATGCTAAAGGCAGAGTATACAGACAAGAATCTCCACAGTAAACCACTGTTTCCCAAAAGTTGGGAAACAGTGGACGATTTTTTGATTGGCTGCCTGTCACTGTCACATCGATGAATGAAGAGAAGTGATTTGCAGTAAGTAAATAATCTACTGCAAACAATAATAACCAATGAAACCAGTTAAGTGAAATTGGATACTTTTCCTCCCTATACTTCAAGACAAAAACTCCCTGCTGGAGGAAATTTAAATGGTTCTTTCTGTTTTTCCTTTAAATCTTACCCTTCCAAGATAAGATTTCATTTTAATTTAGTTTTCTTCCTCTGTGTTTTTTTTACTCTCTGTCATTTTGATGCTGTGGCCCATAAATGTAGAGATTAATATCATATTTGTCATTTCACATTTAGTATTTTCCTCAGATAAAGGAACCAGCCAAAAGACTGCCAGGGAACAAAGCGCAACAAACGGGGCCATTTGAAGTTAAAAGGATATAGGGTCAGGCTTTTTTTGATGTCAGTTGATGTCTGTAGGGCAACAACCACTGCTTTTTTTCAAACCCTCTGAATTAAAAGTTCAAAGCCACGGCTGGAGCTTTTGTAAATGTTGTAATAGGGCAGCTTTGCTATGCTGTGTGATAGCACACTCTGCCCATGTGATCACTGCATGCAGCAGGAAGCACAACTCTTTACTGAACCTGCTTCATTTTGTACCATTTAAGGGGAATGATTTTATCTTTAGGGTTCCTGCAATCAGCAGTGGGAGCACGTTGAGCAGTGACAGCCAGTTACTGGCTGCTCCCCTCACTACAGCACTCTGCACTGATGCATGGACAGGCCTGACACTCTTCCTAAGATGGGTCATCTCCACGGGTCGCTGGGAATGTTTTCTAGCAACGCGGCCAGCTGAGCTTAAGCAGTGGCCAGGAGTCCAGTGGTGTTTGACTGAGGAAAAGGCACAAATACAACTAAACACAATTGAATACAACTGTTCTATCCGATTATGATTCTGTTTATTTTTATATTCCAATCTATTTCCATCATTTCATTTACATACTATTTATATTCTACTCCATTTTATTCCAATGCTGCTCCTTTTCATTTCTATTTTAAAATTCCATTATAATACAATTCAGTTCAAATGAACTGTACTGTACTGTTTTCTACTCTACCTCCAATGAATATACTGGCAAATCCTTTAATAAACGGATGTTACAGTGGATACGTTTGTCCATGTTCCTATCATAGGGTTAGCGCCCAGATTAAACCAAATGTTCATGAAATGTGTTTTAGATCATAAAGTAAGAAAAAAAATGTTTTATTCCGTTCATTTTCCGAAAAAAAGAAAGAAAAAAACCTTAATATGTGAAGACATTTAAGACCCAAAGGTTAGGAACAAAAGGTTAACATAAAAAAGTCTGAATCTGAAGAAGAAAAACAAATGACTGTATAGTCTGGCAGTGTAATAACACAGTCAATATCTTTCAAATGTGGCTGAATAAAAGAGCTTCAATACATCAATACACACAGATGGCTCAGGTGCCGTCCCCATCATGAAAATCCTTATCATCTGCTAATCATTAAAGCCTGGAACTCAACGTCTGGTGTTTATCACAGCAGGAGAAACTACCAGCCAATCAAGGGCCTGACAGCACGGTCATCATCACACTCAGCACCACCATAATCATTAGCACTGTTGAGTGAGTCAGTAAGTACTAAGACAGGTTTTATCACTTCAAATACAGTTATTATTTTTATTTCTTTAAATTCTTTGAAAAATGGCAATATTTCTTTCATTATATCAACAAAATAGTATCAGAAAATGAGCGTCTGATGAAAAATCAGTTTGTACCTCTTAACCTTCTAATTAGGTTTGAAATGTCTTCAGAATTATGATAATTTATGAGGAAAACTTCTGTCATCATAACTGTTTTTTCACCCTAATCTGAGTCTAAGACTTAGAATAAAAGGGCTGTAAATATTCCATAAAACATGAAAAAAGTAAACTCCAATAAAGGTCAGCATGGACTAAAAAAATGTGAGTGTGTTTACCTTGTTAAATTTGAAAAAGCAGCATCCAACACCACTTTATTAATTTTTGCCTTTTTTAATATCCCTAAAAATGCCAGGGATTGAAGCACAGATGGAATACACACACACACACACACACACACTGTGCACAAACACAGCAAATGTCACTGAATGATGTTTAAACACCTGGCATTGTGACATTTCGATTGCATTCCTGGTTTAGCCATCAGCATTATTACAAACCAGAACGCCTTTTTTTTTAATCTGTGCGTTGGCTGCCAGAGTCAGGATCCTAAAAACTAAAAGGATTAAAGGGAGACAATCATAAATCAACATTAGTCTGCATCCATCCTGGGGTGGAGGCAGACAACCCTAAATGCACGTTTTAATAATGAGTTTCTTTTTTCGTCCGGGTGGGAGATAAAACAGAAGTGGGTCGCCTCGGGACAATAATGTGCAACGAGTGGAGTAAAAATAGCTTGCTGACAGTGTTGGGGAAACTGTCATTCCCAGTTAAGATTACCTAGCTGCTGATATTCCCTTAACCTCAACTGTAATATCTGGGAGAGCTTTGAAAATCTGCCTGTGGAGAATCATGTCAAAAGTCAGCAGTGAAGACTGACAGTGGAACAGACTGGACCATGTCAGTTCAATCAGAGTAACATGAGCCAGTCTGTTAGCCTGACAGTAACACTGTCCACCTATAAACTTGACCTTTAGGTCACATTTAGAACTATTCATCTTCTAATCACCATTTCATTATTTTCATTATTTTACATTGACTGCAAATAATTACAAAAAAAAAAGAGAGGATCAGGGTAACAATTCAAACTAGAGAATTCTGACTTCAGGGGCCAAAAATATATATGCCACAGACAAGGTCTTCACACTCACACGCCAAAACTTAAGAAGACCAAGTAGAACAGTGAAATATATTCACACTGGCACTGGAGCAGAGAGTGATAATAAAAAGTCCTCTGAAATCATTTCCTTACTGAATTAATAAATTAAGAGTCCAATGATTATTTTCTTCTTTCAATGCACAAGTTTTATATTGTTGAAAACCCTATTAACAAAACAGTCAGAAAAGACGTCTGTGCTCTTTAGAATGTGCCTTTAAAGACATATGTCACATGATACTATGACAGCACATTGAACCGCTTATTTTTAGGCCGTTTTTATTTTTAGCTTTGACTGAAACATTTTCAGCACTTCTCACTTTCCTGACAACATTACTACTACTTTACTACATTACTACTACTTTACTACATTACTACTACTTTACTACATTACTACTACTTTACTACATTACTACTACTTGTGTGTAGTGAACTCCTTGTCATTGTGACACAGCTCACCACTGCACACAACCAAATGTGACCTCTGCTTTTAACCCATCACCAAAGTGAACAGTGGGCAGCTTTAAGAGCCTGGGGAGCAGTGTGTGGGGACCTCAGTGGTAACCGGGCAGAGGGTGGACTTGAACCTGAAACCTTCTGGATTCTGCTTCCTTAACCACTAAGGCACCACCACTATGACCACTAAGTCATATTATACTGTAACCTTGTAAAAAACAAAAGCCTGTTCAGTTGAAATGCTTTTCAGAGAGAAAAAAGAAACAAATTCACATGTGATAAAGAAATATGTTTTATTAAAATATGAACGACTGTATTTCATTTAATTGTATTTTAATTGTTTTTTTGTTTTTTTTAATTTCTGATAACCAAAAGAAAATTTGAAAGGAACTTGGTTCTGGTGCTATTATTATAATTATTATATACATATATATATATATATATGTATATA
>NC_024314.1:3755358-3792514 GCF_000523025.1 Cynoglossus semilaevis
TATATACATATATATATATATATATGTATATATATATATATATATATATACATATATATATATATACTTGAACCAAACCTAAGGTCAGTAGTGGTGTAAGGTAGGCTTATCAGAATAAATGGGATTTGAGTTGGGAAAGTGTTGTGGAGTGTGCAAGATGGTGTGTAAATTTGAAAGAAGTCAAAGATAAATATGGAGGATTGGAACGTAAGTAGGTTTTCTGATTCAGATCGGGGCCAGTGAAGCTTGAAGATGACATGGGCGGCTGCATTCTCAACAAGGTGAAATTTACTGTATACGTTGATGGGAAGGTGAAGCCAGTTAATCCACAATTATTGGATCAATCAATTACTGCTGTAATGACAGGCTTTAACTACTAAATTAGTAAAACATTAGTAATGTGTTGAGGTCGGGAAACCATTCCCTTTGATCCAACTGTCGAGATGTTACTACCATAATCTCTCACTCTCTGTATTCATTTTACAGAGCTCTGTGCCAGTAGCACATGTACTGTCTGGTACAGTCATACATAACATGCATGGTAACACGAGACTTCCAACAGTGCACCTCCATTATTGTCACAGTAACACAGCACTGTATTAAAGATGTCCTGCAGACCTGCGAGCGGCAGTGTAAAACGGATCACTGACAGCGTCGTAAAACCAATAGTTTGCATAGGTCACGAGCTGAAGGTCCTGAAAATATCCGCAGAGTTTCTGCAGTGGCTGCAGTCCATTAATGATTTACCAGGATTAACGTTGACAGCAGACAGAGTTGAGTCGGGGGCATCACGGTGCAGGTACATTTTCATCATTTAAAAGCCCACATACAGTTTTACCATGCATGTTTATATTAATCTCAAACTCCTAGCAGGACGTTGTTATTTTACAATGGGTGTTAAAAATGGCGGCTGGTGCTAAACGGTGGCAGGTGCTAAATCCTCCTCTTGGAACTGAGAGGCGTATGGAGGTATATGTGGATGGAACAAATGGCACGCCTCCAAGCTCCCGTGGCTGCATGATCCTCCATTATTATTTGTATTTGCACACACAGAGCTCGTATTCACAGGCAGCAGCCCAGAGAAGACCTTCTCTCTGTAGGGGTTTAAAAAACCCGCACAACAAAGCAGAAATGCACTGCTATAATTGCCATGGCCTGTACTTGCAAACACGCTGACCCACATTTAGCTACACTTGCTTCACCACATCAACACGACCAATCAATGGCTGCAGCTAAGAAGCTTCTTCCACTGTGTTTGGGCCATGGCTGTAATTAACATCAGCATTAGAGATGTGGCAGACTATTTGCATGACCAAAAAAAAGAGAAGAAAACAACACTTTCCATCTTGCTTTACTACAGTGAAACAAACTGTAAAATATAATGTTTTATGATTTATTATTTTCTATTCCAGACTGCAGACTGGTATTAAAATGAGTTTACAGTGCAATAAGCTTTGTAATATTTTATATGGTATTCTGTTCAGCAGTGCTTTTGTCTCTGTGTAGATCTGTGCCTTAGAAAACCAAAAAATCAAAAAATCAAAAACTACCGCAGTCACTTTGTGATCCAGAGCTGTAACGAATAAAATGTTGAAAACTCTCAAAAAAAGAGATGGAGACATTAAACATATTACACCGAAGAACTCTGATGTAAATACGCAGAGAAAAAACAGGGCTTTTTAAGAAGGTATTAACACCATTAATTACATGGCCTGTAATTAGCAGATCCAGGTTAATCAAGGACGAGGTTACGGTTTGGTTAAAACTGTGAGCACTGTGAACACATGGAAGTGATGAGAATGAGATTAGACACAATGACAAAAAAAAAACAACCCTGCAGCAGAATCAAAGACATCCATCTACCCTTCCATAAAAATATATCCTGTCAAGGAGGAAAAAAAATAGCTTTGATTCCATAAATTCGTTATCTTTAGAAAAAAATCCAGGTAAAAGCATTTAGTACAACTTCACAGCTTAGGTGGTTAAAGAGTACACCTACAGGGGGCAGACTGTCAGATCTACGCCCTAGAAGCTGCAGGTAAATGGCCTGTCCCTGCTGACCCAGATTTCTTTGCCTGCTCTGGTCCACCAGGCCCAGCCTCCAGAGGGGTTTAACTGGTTTAGGCAGCAGTCATCAGCAGAATCCCTCTCTAGTCCCATCCTTCATCATGGATCATTTGTATATTTTCCAGTGTCATATTTCCTTTCTCTTACAAACCTACACACTGATAGACTCACTAAATGCCTCAATAATTCCTCCACCAGGAGACAATCTGCCTCCACATTAATCTGCCTCCATCACACGCACGTTTAATCATTCATAAAATAAAACAGAAAATGACAACAACTCTCCACATTTCCCACAATGACGTACCAATTAGTAGAAATGGACACTTGTCTTACATCCCACCTGGTTCCAAGTGGAGAAAATCCAACACTCTCATATTTCTGCTACGCTGGAGTTTATTCACAGCGTACGGTGGTCTACGATGCACTGAGGGGAGTTGATGCCAACTTTAATGCTGGCTGCTTCAGTTTGGCAGAGCAGAGAAGGAACACCTCCGAGATTTGACTGTGAAGTCTGTTTTGAAGTCAAACCCAGAGAAAGACAAATGTTCTACTTTTTATCACCTGCTGCAAATCACAACCATCTCTTATAATGGGGCTGTTTTACTTTCAATGCAGACCTTTCAGGGGAAACTGCTTTTCTATAGTGAATATATAGGTGCCTACGTGGTGGGAGGAGGGCTGAACATCAGCAGAACCTGTATTAAAGGTCTTTTGATGTCCTCCACACCTCCGTGTTCTCAAGAGATAATTACATATAAGAACTGGATCTGCAGGCAGCACTGACCAGAACATGTCAGGCCTGAATACCACTGGGACACAGACCCTGTTAGACCATCTTAGGGTGATGCCCAGTCCCTGTCCAACAATGTGCTGAAGGGACGCCACTTCTCCAGATAGAGCATTAACAGTTACCACACGGAGGCCATGAAACACTGGGGAAAAATAAGAATCAAAGTCACAACATTTGACGGCAAAGGTCCTTCTGGAACAAATTTGAAGTATATGTGTCCCTAAAAGGGACAGATCTACACACGTCTACATGTGAGGACTCATCTGTATTAGACATGACCTTATATTGTTAGACACAGATGACTAAGAGTACACTGAAAAAGTAAAAGTCATTCCCACTCATCCTAATAAAGAAAATGCCAACGTAAACCTCAAATGGTTTTCAGGAGTTCTTTGTGAGATATTTCAGGGGAACAAATCTTCAGCAGCAACTTCTTTAATTATTTTGGATTTGTTTTCCTAGGTGTTAAAGCTTGTAAAAATGTAGGACTTTATCTTGACATATGTCATTGTCACTGCTGCTGGGCCTCTGTCAGAATTACTCAGACAAATCTCATCTCTCCACATACAGATAAGACAAATCTTGTAATAGTTCTTCCTCTTCTGATGACACCAAGAACCAAGAACGTCAACAAAGTGGATTTGTTTTTCCTCTCCTGCTCACCTTTTACGAGCCGCGGCAGTGATGGATGAACACGCTTGACTGCGAGGAGCAACACATTTTCTGCTTCCTCACTTGTCTTTCCTCCAAATCGTAGCAGACAAGGAGACATGATAATAAATCTGTCTGCGGTGTGGGCGTAATGAGCCTCCGTCACTTTGATTGTATTCTCGACTGCGTACAGATTTAATGTTTGCTAATGAGAGAAACTACATCACGCATTTTCAGCACATTATAGAAATAGAGTTCTTAGTGAGCTGTGACGCTGCACGAGTCAGCCGCCCCCAAACAAACTCCCACCAAATTCATCACTGACATCAGCTGCTCATCACATCATATCAGGATCTTTCCTTTTGGTCTCTTGAATATTTGATGTCACCTGTCTGCACGCTCAAATGAATTCACATATTGCCATGTGACACTTGCTCTGGGGAGCCCATGCTCATTCAGCAGAAAAAAAAAGTGAGCAAGAAGGAAGGCATGTCGAGGTGAAGCCCCCTCCTCCCGACTGACATATGGCACTTAAAAACGAAAAACGAATAAACCTGCTGCCCCTGCTCCTTTCTCCTTTTCTCCTCACTCCTCCTCCTTCCACACCACAGGCTTAACTCCAGCAATTCAGGGGAAACAGCTGCACACACACCGACGAACACACTGCACTCTACATGTCAAGAAAAAGTTGAACTTGAACTGCAAAAAGGTGTGGGGCTTTCTAGGAGGTGGTGAAAGGTAGAACAGCAAAGGCCCTTTAATGCCAGGCTGAGTCACGAACCCAACAGGGTGAGGTGGAGGCTGCTGTGTGACATCATCACAGCCCCTGACTCATGAATCAATGGCTGAGCCATCTGGACTACACCCACCAAGTGTCTGTCTCCTCCACATTCTGCAGATGTTTGACCTCATGTTGACATGGTCAGACTGAGGGGACCTCACAGTGATCAGCTTCACGTCTACCTCCTGATCACTTCTAATGATGCAGAAATGAAATGAAAAGTCCATCTAGATATGAGCGGATCGTGACACGAGGGCTGTTGGAGAACGGATTAAACCCGTATCTAGGCTGTCCACTGTATTTGATTTGCACGCATCAGGAAGACACAATCGAACTGAGGGAAACAACAGGAGCTTGGGATATCTGCTGCACACGGCCCAGTGAGGGATGGGTAAACATTACAGTGCGTAACTCAGCCTAGGATTGATTACAGCTCCCTCGTGACCCTGAAAAGGCTTAAGCAGTAGGAGATAAATTCATGATTGATTGAATCTTTTCCTGTTTGTCTATTAGTCAGTAAAAGTCTACATGACTCGTTCATTAATGTAATCTTTTCCTGTTTGTCTATTAGTCAGTAAAAGTCTACATGACTCGTTCATTAATGGAATTTAATGCATCTGATAAATCTCTCTGTCCTTAGTAATTACAAGATGTAGCAAAGATTTCAGCATCCCTGTCCCCTGAGGCGTCGTCTCCTCACAGAGCCACAAAATATCATTCCACATCCATGTTGAATGGTAGTACCCATCTTCACATGACAGTCCTGTCTGGGAACTGAGACATGACTACAAACCCATCCTGTCTTATACAGCCAGAGACTTCAGCAAATAATAAACACGGAGCAAAAATTCTGGAGACAACATCCTGACTCTAAAGTAAAATGCAGAGAAAACAAATGATCTGACAGTTGGGTTTTGATTGACAAGGCTCCTCACACGTTCAGTGTCCTGCCAGGTTTTTTTAAATTAAGCCAAAACTCACTTCTATCCCTGTGTACAATGTGTTTATGTGAGAGAAAGAAAAAGAAATCAAAGAGAGAAGAAGAAAATAAATACATAATCTAATATTAAAGCATTTTAGGAATAATTGGAGGATAGACACCAAGCATTAATTCTTTATATTTATATTTATTATCAGCTAAAATATATGCATTAGGTTTAAATTTGGAAGAAATACTCATAAAAATATAAACAAATATCTTATTGAAAAGACAGAAAGTAATAATGTTAAAACATTCAAATTAACCCTCGTGACCTAAACATCTTAGAACATATTTTAAAATTTTCACACAGATATTTCCTCTGCTTATGAATTATTAATGTATCCAATTTTGGAGGAAGTCAGTTTTCTTTTCTTTTGGGTCTAGTCAATGTGTTCTACAATACAGTCTCTTACATAACTAAAATATGTCAGCCACTACAGGAGCTCGCTGCCATCCAACGCTCCAGCACTGAAACTGTGCCAGTGAGGAGCCGCTGCCAACACTGGCTCTCAATGTATTTATGGTTGGACCGTGGCAGGATTTGTAGTACATTCTAATTGTATGAGGGTTAAATCTGTGGCCCGGAGTTTATACATAATCTCGCTGATATAATTAGTCTGAGGAATCTGTACATTTTGTACAACTAAAAATAAAAAATCATGTAAACACATCTCAAGTAAAGGATTGACACTGGATCCAAGTTTAGAAATATACTCCAGTGTCTTCATTTGTTGTTGTTCTGCTGTTCATGGCGGCGCCGTCACTCAAACCCAACAACCCGATGACACGTACTCTTCAAAAGGCACTGGGAGAGATCAGAGCAGGACCACAGGAGAGCGGCAGTGGCATTCTGGTCCAAATGGAAATAACAAGGTGCAACAAGGACAGATGGAGAGCTGATCAGCCGTAGCACATTCAAAGGAGGTCAGGCACATACGGAAAACTCACTGACAATAAGTGCACATGCAAATGTGTTCTTGAACAAACCGGAAAAACAATGACACACAACCCTGTGGCAGACACACAGAACGACACGACAGCTCTGTGTGTGTGTGTGTGTGTGTCTATACATATACAGTAGATGTGCACATGTGTATATATTTAAATATTTGTGTGTATATGCATATTTGTGACCATATAGACAATATAGATATTATTTTGGTAATTATTCAATATAATTTTAACTGATACCAACAGCCATTTTGTACAGTATGCTGTTGACTCCGCTGTTCAGAGTTTAGATCCATTTCCTTGACTATAGTTTTTACATTTCTTTCTTCAGATGTGCAGCTGACAAACCAAATGTTGTACTTGTCTACCTGAACCCTGCAGTAATCTCCCTCTGGGTCTGAGGCCAGAAGATACAGCTACAAAAGCTCCTAAGTGCACACTCCAGACCCTGTGCTCTGCACCTGTCCTCACCTTAGGACACTTAGCTCTGTCCTTAAACCACTGCCATACAATCAATACTACTTTAAGTACATATTCAGCACTGGAATTACTATCAGAACATACAACCTGCAGCAAAAAAGACTGCAAAAAGTGTGTGAGCTAAGGCAAAAGAACAAGGTCCCTAAGCAATTATAACTCAAAAGTCTATATAAAATTAAAAAACAATTTGGAAATATTGACTAGATTTCTTAAAATAGTAGTCAAATTAGCAGCAAAATGGTTAACCAAGGCCGGAACCCTGACCTCTGTACCACTGTATGGCCCAGATTTAACTTGAACTTTTGTGAAATCCAACAGAGTACAGTCCAACAAACTGGATCTAAGGTTCCAGTGGGTACTGATCTTCAACAATGTCTCCCAAGCTCAGGCAGCAACTTTTAAACTTTTGGAGGTTGCACAAAAATGAGAGTATTACTCATCTTCTGGGCGTCACTGGACTGCCTGGTGATGAAAATAGAAACAGGGTGACAAACAATAAACCAAGCATTGGGCTGAAGAAAACCCATAACAAATCATACATGCTTTTCCATCTAACTCTAAAAGTGAGATGAATCACTTTTACTGGAGTTTTTATGCAAAGGGCCGCCTAAACATGAGAAGTGTGAGCTATTAAAAGTGGAGAGATGGATAAACCTCGGGCTCATCCTGAGGCAGAAACAGAACCAAACTTGAAAGCAGCCCGTCCAACAGTGGTTGAGAAATGTCAACCTGTGAAATGTGGAGCAGCCTCACCTGCTGCTGCTCGCTACGATTTCTGCGACACATCCTGACTGTTTGTGTGCAGAGTGACATTTTTCTACAGGAAGCTCCCACTGCCTCGCTACCGCATTACGTTCCCTTCACTTTAACAAGCTGTAGCTGTCAAGAGCAGGTGATGAAAATAAAGCCTGAATTTAAACTGTGAGTTTGAATCTAATTCAGATTTATCTTCTTAAACACAAAAAACAGCCGACCAAAAGGGTTGTATGAACCAGACCTGTAATGAAAGCTCAGGTGTTACTAATTCCTAAGCTACCTTTCCTGAACGTACTGTGTAGGCTTCACACATGACAAAAAAAATCTATCACACAACAACTAATTATAATGCCGCGTTAATACACCTGACAGCCAAAGTGGTAACGCTTCATTTGTCATGCATGACTCACTACCCACGCACATCAAATGTGCATTTCGCAATGAAAATTCATCTTAACACATTTATGTAGTTAAAATGGTACCGACTTGTTTTCTGAAACCAGTCCATTCACTGTGGGGGTTAGCTCACTGGGGGTTAGCTTAAAGCCATCAGATTCAGATGGAATTAGTTTTGGTTTAACCGTGCAATGTCAAACAATTAGTGATTTTTTTTCCTACTTCCTTTATGATGCTACTGCTCCTGTGGTTTGGGAGAAGCTAATGAGCTTAAATCTAATAGATGTATTTAAATGTGTTTACTGTATACCCCTGGGTACTGGTTTTGTTAGCTTCAGAGTACTGCGGTGTCCCAGATACACATCACATGCAGTAGTGTATGTATATTAGGGTAGAATCCGGACTGGAAAACAAGTACATTTTGTAGTATCTGTACTCTATATACACAGTTAACAGTAAAAGCTCTGGGGCTGATTACTATTCATTCTATTTAATTCACAGCTTGGTGCGTTGTTGACTATCTTATAGTCACTTATGTATTAGTGAAACATGTTTGTGGATATTCTCAGTCATCCAGGTCATCATAATAATCTTAAAAGCAATTTAAAGTAGGCAACTGGACTCACCTCAAGTAAGTTAAATTACTTTTGAGAATATGTATTAGCAAATTTAATTTCATTATATTCTAAAAAATATTGTAATATGAAAAAGGGGTCACAATAGTTTACTGAAAATGACGGATTAATCTTTAACACATTAGCAGAAGTGCATCAGCTTATCAGACGTGTTAACTTAACTCAAATAACACCAACATGGTCAGAAATAACACCAACATGATCAGAAATAACACCAACATGGTCAGAAATAACACCAACATGATCAGAAATAACACCAACATGGTCAGAAATAACACCAACATGATCAGAAATAACACCAACATGGTCAGAAATAACACCAACATGATCAGAAATAACACCAACATGGTCAGAAATAACACCAACATGATCAGAAATAACACCAACATGGTCAGAAATAACACCAACATGATCAGAAATAACACCAACTCATTTAAGGATTCAGTAAATCTAAATAAAAATAATTCAAACTAATAATACAGCTTTGCAGAAGTGATGAGACAAGTGTACACTCTAGTAATTTTACAGTTAACTCTTTGGAGTAAAGATACAGTAAATGTCCTTGCCACTGTCAGATTGAACCCATATTTTCAGGGTTTTCCAGCAGTTTCCACCACGGCTGTAATGAACCAAAGTTATGAAGGCTCACCTTCATGAATGAATACATGGATGTAGACAAGCAAACTGACTTCCAATTGAGAGAGGAGACATGGCTGAACAGAATATATTCAACTGCAAATTGTATTTTAATTTTTAACCAAGCAATAAAAGAGATGTTGACTCATAATAAAGTAGGAGCGGATTCATCCCAGAGAAGACAAACTTTTACAGCAGGGTATTTCTCTTCAATATTAAACACATAACCACCAAGGGCTCAGCCTTTACTCTTCTCCTAGTCCACACTTTGGTGTTCAGTGATTGTTTTCGGAAGAAAGTAATTGGAACAGGCAAAACTCTTCAATCAACTGGGCAGCAGGTCATTTTTTGTCAATTTTGATCATATAAGAGGCAGTGTAATCTTCACTCACAGACCAGAGGTATAAAAAACAGCAAATTAAGAACATATTTTTCTATATATCACGATGTTATGCTTCATTATTCAGGCCATAACACATTTAATTAGGTCTGTATATGTCAATTTTGGACCCTGATTATTAGGTTAAGTCACAGTAAAAACAAGGAAGATTTCAAACTTTAAGACGTTTTACCAAACATAACTCTGGTACTGCCATTGTGTATGGAGTGACAGCTATAACCACAGCTATATATACCTGCTGTGATTCACTGCTTCTGACACTGGTTTGAAGCAAAGGCTAAAATTAGCAAACGCACATGGGGCAACCCAAGTGTAAACTGAAGACTGTGCTACATGAGAAGTTCACAGCTGTAGGAAAAAGAACTTTAATATATTTGACCATGGAAATGTGCACAGAATATTAATACATTTGGCTCTAATTGACACATCCATTCCTAAAGTCTTGCAGTAAGTGTATCAGGACTCAATTGAAGATTTTTTTTTTTTTTTTTTACTTTTTAGACTGATTTACGGATGCTGAACAGAACGGCTCTACTTTAATCAGGAAATATATTGAATTAAGAAAGGCTATTTCAGTTGACAATATTTCTTAAAATAAGTAAAAGTTTTTTTGGCTAAAATGACAAAGATCCAAAAATATGTACGGTGTATGTGACAAAAAACTTCTTTACCCAGGTAAAAACACCCTCTAAATAGGCTGGATTATCTAATAGGTTAGCTGTGGTTTTTAAATGTTAGATTATTCTTCCGTAGGCACAACCAGGCTTACAGAAACGAGAACATTCCTGGTCCCAAAGGCTGTCTCCTCAAAACAGACTTTTTTTTACTTCCTTGCAGTGCAGTGTGTTCTGTTCCTTTTTGTTATGTATGTTATATGTTGGTGACAGAAACTGCTGAACAGAGAACTTTGAGAATGATTTGTCCTAAGAGCAGTAATCTGAAGCATACAAACATGGATACAGAGCCTGCAATTAAATACAGCGATGTTATCTGCAGCTAGGTCAAAACGTTGGGACTCACGGTTGTGAAGACTTGTAATAAGTGTAATAACTGTTTTCTCTTTTCAGATGAAAGATGGGCGTTGCATTCATTTAAAGATTCTATAGTTCAGCAGACTTCAAAGGCTTCCTTTTTGTGATTCCATCCTGTCTTGTTTCACCAACTTAGTTCAAACACCATCATTTAGTTAACTCGACTTCACAGAGGACACACAAAACGACTGGGGATCATTTTGTGTTACTTACAGAACAGGTTCAGCTGTGTTTTTATCCTTGTTTCTTTAACTTCTAGGACTCTATCAATATGGAAGACTTTAATTTTAGCAACATTTAGCAATTTTGGATCAGTCTTTGCTCAATTTCTACACCCTGGTGAAGCCACTAATTATGTTGCCCTCAATACATCATAATCCCACTGTATATTCCTGGCTTTCTCTCTGTGTAAAAGCATCTTCAGCAGTCCTAGTTCTGGAGAGTCCACACTTTCCCTGTGTACTTCCCTGCTGCTCATCTAAATTTCTTTATGCACAATTATGTAAACAAGAAATACCCAGGGGGGTCTATGGGGAGAGTGGGATGAGAAAATCAAATGAAGCCTTTCCTTCATAATGTATTGTCTCAGCTCTGTGTTCGCCGGGGGCTGACAGTGTGGACCTACTTGTAGTGTTGTATTTGACACCGTTCAGGATTTCCGGACAGGGTCTTGACACCATCTGGCCGGCACCGCTCCTCGGCCAGCAGGTGCCGATGCCATCGATCGAAATGTCACAGTAGGGTCCCGAACCTGAAGAGTAAAGAGGAAGGAACGTCAGACCAACACATTCCTGACTTGGCTCAGCACTACATATAGACATGTTGGTATTCCCATAATGTCGCTACGATCCTGGCCGTAAATTGTGCGACTGAACACCTTGTTTGTGTACACACCTCCTTAATGATTGCTCCAGCCCTTTGCTGTGCTCTGTTACAGACTGAACACTGTCTCCTGTGGCACCAAGCCAAGTCTATTTCCAGCATTGTTCTCCTCTTTGATGTTAGGCCCTACAATCTGGGTTCACATCAAATCCCCCCCTTGTGGGGGTATTCCACAGCCGCACCGCTTTGTAGTGTTGGACTGGGAATCAGTTTTTCACCCAAATGAAAAGAGAAAGATGCTCAACTCACCGCTCCACTGACCTGTGGCATTATTAAGGGTCTGGTTCCAAGTGGCAGCCAGGGACTGTACTGTAATCCAGAGAGAGAGAGAGAGAGAGAATGAGCAGGACCTCCACTTTCATCAGTCACTTCAATCTGTGTCTGCAGAATTTTAGAAAATGCCATGAACATCTCATTAGATTCAGCTCATTGAGGAGAGGGCATGGATTGGGCAGTGAGGGGCTGTGGTACAGACCTCATACTGGAGAAATCACCTGATGGAGCTGTCCATAATGTGGACATGCTCTCAGGGTCAGGCAATTAATCCTCAAACAACTCTAGAGGATTGAGATGAAGAAAAAAAACACACCAGGAAATGAGGATGCTCTGCAGGGCAGGAGACCACACTTGATGTTAATGTGTTTGCTCTGTATTTAAACCAGCATTTTCACACCTTTGTTGTGATAAAATTGTAGGAAAAAACCCCCCAAAAAACCAACGTCTTTTCCCCCTTAAGATGAGAAAGCAGCAGTGGTTTGTTAAAACAACCACAAAGGACATGGCAGTAAATGGACTGCTTCCTGACGGCGCTGTGAGAACTGTGGAACACCAAGACAGATGGGTGTTGTTTTAGAACCACAGACCCGGCTTTGACTCTGGACACAGCTGTTTGTGTCCTGCCTCCAGCCGTCAGTAAAGCTTCTCTTTTGACCCGACTCTCTATGTTTCCCTGACTACAGCCACGTCGTTCATTCTTTACCACAGAGCTGCTAGTTAACTAATTTAGCCAAAACAGAATAAGGCAGACAATGTCGGTCCCATTTAAATTAATTTGGCTCTGTGTCATCAAACCTACCAGAATAAAAACACACTTACCTTGATGTGGATTCTTGAAAGAAGAAGAAAACATTTGAACATTTATGTAGTGTACAGTGTAACCACACTAGCAATCAGCAGAGACGTTATTTATAAGGCAGCTGAGACGTCTTTTTACACACAAGGCACATAATTAAGTGTGTATGTTTTTACTAGGCATGTGTTGAAGCCCAACGTATTTATTAACTGTTTAGCACTGCCCTCACGTAGCCCTGCGTGATAATGAATAATAAGGTAATGACAGTTTGACAATATCCACGACTACAAAGATAGGGTTGAGGGCAGGATCATCTGGAAATGTGAAATCTCCCCAACCCTCCACTCCAGTGGCCAGAGACGACCACACGTGTGTGTGTGTTGGCCTGGTGCTGGACTCACATGAGAAATTCCCCGTCAGTGTGAGCAGAGCTTCACATGTCAGTTCTCCCAAAGAGACCGACGGAAGGAGAGTGACGACGGCACACACCTGCGAACACACACACACACACACACAAGGCATAGATGTCAGATTTGGACAGTAAACCACACACAGCTAGGGACTGAATTATTTAGTAGTATTTTCAAATTGCTTTCATGCTGAGCAAGTGTGTGTAATAGTATGTTCCTGAATGCAACGGATTGACTTAAAAGGGCTCACATTGTTTAGATTTGGATTTAGACACAAAAAAAATGTTACAGTGAAATTGAATCAAATAACAGGGTCATTGCAAAGAGTCTTGAAGACAAACTGGAGCGGTTTGATACGGGTTTTAAAAACATTAGTCAAGTCTGCCAGGGTGAATCAAGTGTGGTGATTTTCTGGCACCATATTTATATCTCTGCAGTTTGTCACAGTTATCGTTGGAATATTTAAGGTTGCCACAAAACATTCAGGATGGATTATTTCACCAGTTAGTTTAGAAAAAGAACCCACGTCATATTAATGTCACAGAAGACAGCATGAGTTTAAAAAAGAGACAGGTCAGGTGTCAGGTGTGTCTGAGCAAATGATTGATGAGACCAGATGTTAGTCGAGGTGAATATGACATGGAATGCAGTTTGTGATTCCAAGGATGTTTTATAATTGAGACAAAGGATCTTGTGCATCTATTAAACTTCTGGAAACTCCCCCCCCCCCCCCCCCCCCCCCCCCCCCCCCCCCCATTAGCCGCTACTGTATCGTCTGTCTCGAAGGTAAGAACTCATAATTGAAAGCACATTTTATTTTATATCACAGGAATACTCATATACTATAATGTAAGGAAGTTTTTTAGAGGGCCGGAACTAATTAATTTTTTCTCTGCTATTTCTTATGGAAAAAAATGATTTGAGATACGAGCACCTTGAGTTCCGAGCTCAGTCCTGGAACGGATTATGCTCGTATCTCCAGGTTCCACTGATCCACAGATCTACGTTTCTTTAATTCCCTTTTTTCTGTATGACTCAGATGAATGTCAGGAGCAGCCGTTTGGACGACCACTCTCACCGACTAATTGAATGTTCTTCAGTGCTGATGAGCAACAGTAAACCTGAAATAAGCCTCCATTCAAACAGCTCTTCACTGATCAGGAGTGCAAATCAAGTCTCAGTCTGGAGCCTTTATTGTGGCAGCATTTCTTTATAGAGTTTCTAAATATACACGGAACGGACAAAGTGGTTTCACAGATTCCAAAGTCAGTCACTCGATTCTTGACAGTTAATCCAAAATCTTGAGTCACAGCTGTGGAGTGCAGCCAGAGTAGGTGAGCTGTTAATCTGACTGACTAAGGAGTTTGGTTCCCTTTTTGCAGACTAGTCTTATGTCAGTTCCCCGTCTACAGAAAGCTCTGCTCTGTATGAAAGCACTTTTAAAAGCTGTACAAATAAAATCCCTGCTCACAATTTCCTCCCCGTTGGTTTCTGTTCTTGCTGCCTTGATCTCATCTTTTTGTCTATCATGTTTTCTTTGATTATCTCCTGCACACTTTACAACAACTTGTGTGGAAATAAGGCCAAAGAGATTCACTGCCCTTGAGCAGCAGATGCATGTACGTTTGTACAGTGCAGTACCACGCCCTCCGACGACTCCACTGCCTTGAATTGAGATCACTTTGTAATCTCTAATTACTCGCCTTTTGAAACACTCTGCTTAGACGGTCTTTATATGAAATATAAAGTCAGAGAAAGTCGTGGCTTTTTATACAATGCCTTAAAACTACATTGTAAGTGTTTGCTCGGGGGTGGTTGCCTACTTTGCATTTGTGCAGAGGAGGGAAAATGGCAGTGAATAATGCACATAATTATGAAAGTAAAGGAGGAAGCTCTCTGTCTGTATCTCATGTGACATAAGAAGATTACACATTTGCTTTTGTTTATATTTTTTCATTTCCATCCACCAGGATGAGAATATGAGAACCTTTATTTAGCCCTTTGTATAAATGACAGTGCAGTGAGACTCGAGGTTCTGATAAATAATTCATGGAGATGGTTTTTCCTTCAGATCGTACAAGTGCCGGGTGGAAACTGTCCAAACCATCACGGTTGCTACCAAATGGCCAAAAATAGTAGAGCGGCAGACACACGACCGCGCCGCAGGTATGCCACAGTACTGGCATCCTGTTGTGATGCTCTTATAAATTATATGAGTTCTGCAACATTCCACCACAGTGGGCCGCTTGACTCAGCGCTCCTCTAAGAATGCACCCTGCCCTGAGGTCTAACCTGTAGTTCCACTCATAGTTGTAAAACAGTTATGTTTGACATTAATATGGTCTTTCGTGCATCAAACAATTGACAACTGGTTGTTTTCATTCTTTCATCTGACATTTTGGACTTTAATTAATAGCTTCTTTCATAATGAGCCCTTGGTTTGAGCCGGAGCAGAATTGCCCCTCCTCCTCCATGTTCCTCCTTAGCTTTTACTTCATTAAATTTAATGTTCAAGGCCCGAGGCATCTTCCCTACCCGAGCTTTATTTCTTCAACACATGCGAGACATCACTCACCTTCAAAACTTTTGATCATAATGGAAAAATTACATTTTCAATGTACATAATTTCAACTCTATGTTGAGTGTTTTGTTGTAAATTTCTACTTCACAAATTGACATATTATCTTCATGTCCAATAAAAGTCTAACTAATAATAGGATCTCACGTTATAGGATTTTGCTGAAGATATTGAACTAATTACCATTGAGGCGTCAATTAATTACTGGAAGAGAAAAAGCAAACACATTTGTAATACTATCATAACAGACAATAATAACCATAAAATTAAGCATAATAGAGTAATTGAAGTGAAGACTTCAGTATTGCACCAAGCTTAGTGACTATGATTTAAAAAAGCAGGTGTATTAAGTGAGAATTTGTTTTGTAGCTGTGGTTGGTTGACTGTTGGTGTTAGTCAGGACACACACATACTGCTGTGGATGTTGGATCAAATAAAACCAATTTCATTATCACAGTATTACACCCTTCACAGTGGACCAACTGGGAATGATTTTCATAACAATGTTAAATAACCTGGTGCTTTTTGAATCCTTTACCCACTATAAACATTCAAAAATGATCAGTCTGGCACTGACCGAGGTGTACCATGAGAAAATTAAAACATGTTTTGATGTGAAAAACCATAATGCATGTGTAATAGCCTGTGAAAACTGCACATCAGGCTACTTCTCACAGGGGCCAAAGACAGCTATGGATCGCTTCCCCTGGTTCTGTAGGTAATTCCCAGCCTTCCGTGTACTGTTCCATGTCCTGCTGCCTGCCTGCTTTAACTTACAGCCTGGATGTATTGGATTTGCTTGGCATGAAGCTGAACCTTCCTTTTGCCAGGAAGAGCTGTTCATCAACATCAACACAACAAATCAATGCTGTCACCTTCCTCTCTTCTCACTGACAGCACCATGGCAGCCCGAGTGCTGTGGTAGGAACATGAGGTAAAGCTAATAGTGCAATAAAAGCCTCATTTAAACACATATAAGAAATACCTGATAGTATCATCTAAATATAGACGACCACATCAGTAACATTAGGTATAGTTAGCGTATTTATACGCGCAGACCTGATAATGGCTTATTCAGACATATCCTTGGCACATCAGGCAACAGTAGAAATCAGATCTTGACAGAGTTTTTTCTTCACAGTTTTTTTTTTCACAGATGAATGACTCACTCTATATCACTCACACAGACAGTGTCAGGTCAACCTCCCTGACAACCGCACATACAATTTAAACCAACTACTCCATCAGCCTTGCCCAGGTCCAAAGCAAAACAAAACCAAAAGGTTTTCAAGATACTTTTTTTTTTAGAAACCAAGAATAATACAAGTGGTGAGCAACGGAGCAAATAAATAATTTTCACTCACAAAACTTCATTCTTTTTGGGACTATATTTCTGTAGTGTACTCTCAGCCATAGGACCATAGTGTACCACATATAAGTGGACACATGAACACACACACAGTCACAGCTGATAAACATCCAGCTGATGTTTGCACTGTGCTTCACGTTGCATCTGGATACACTGCACCACGGCCCGCACAGAGCCACCATCTGTCGCCATTATTTTCCTGTGAGGTACAAAACATTGTAAAATGCCATCAGTTCAGTATTTGTCTGCTAAGTAACCCCCTGTAACTGGGTTACATTTTAGGGCGTCTGTCCTTGAGTGTAGCCCTGCTATTCCCTGTGGACACGTGAAGGTTTGTTGCTGCATTCGAAAGCCAAAGATTCACGTCCTCCTTAAATTAAACATTCTCCAGTCATCAATATTGCAGCAAGAGAAATGGTAAACACCTCCCGTTTGTCAGATGCTTGAGTCTTTACATCCTTCTCAGTTCTTGTCTCACCGTGCCTCTGCAAAAGCACATTTATGTCCTATAGTTAGCGCAGCGTGGAAACGCAGCACAACATTTAGGATGTTGCGCTGCCCCAGATTCCAGAGGGGAGAGTTTTTCCTGATGTTTCACTGCATCTACTCCTCAGCATCGGCTCAGTGAAAGTTGTGCAGGTATCATGGTGCTGTAACCTGCTGTACCAGCTGTCTGCTTCCTTCCAAGTAATTAAAGCTGCACCACAGACAGAGACAGCACAAACAGCACACAAACAGCAGGATAAAACACGCCTGTAATGCAACTCATTTGCAAGTGATTCATCCGTAATGCTCAAGGAAGTGTTCTGCTGCTTTATATAAGAATTACAGGCACCGTGTTTAACAATTAGCAGATTATTGGCTAAATCCACCATAGTGCACAAGTAATTATTATATTATTATAAGTGTGAGTGTATTATAGCATTAAAATAAAAAGGTCAGGTTTGTGTGGCCCAAGAGCAGGTGTTTCAAGTAAACCTAAAAGTAGAACGTAGAGAAATATCGATTTCTTTGCTTAGCCTCGGTGGAGTATTATCATTTCAGAAAAAGGTCAAACATTGTTGGTCCTTGACAACAACATTGTTTTGTTATTTTAAGGCAACAGTGTTGCTGTGATTTTCACTTTGGAGTTGTATCCTTTAAGAAGGTTCTTCTAAGGTTTTGGCAGTTTGTACACAACAAGGGACCTTCAAACAACCTCCTGTCAGGAGGAATTGCCTGAAATTTCTAAAACAGTGCACTCTGCAAAAGAAATCTGGGGAAAAGTGAGGGTAAAGTATGGCCAGTGATGCCTTCACTGTCGACTAGTAGACTGTTCACTAGTAGAAGTGGAACAGCAGCATCAGACAAGTTGCATTTTAAACACTGGGGCATTTGAGTGTGGATTTGCCCTACATTTTGAAAAACGGACTATTTTCCATCTTTGTGAGATCAAGTATCCAGTAAGCACAGTCTATAAATGAGAAGTGACATTGTTGATGTGAATGCCCAAGTAAAAGTTCGTTACAAACACAGAAAACCTCCTGTCAATCAGCTTCATATAATTTGAGATTAAGACATACTGTTGGGATTATTGACACTGGGATTGGGATTATTTCCTCACTAACTCGTGCCGCCCCATTACCCCATGGTCAAGCTAACCATCGGTTTTTGGACTATAGGAGGAAACTGCACTACCTGGGAGCCACACAGAAGCCACACAATCTCCATACAGAGAGATACTCTGTTACCAGAGATTGAAGAGTTTTTGCTGTTAGGCAAAAGCCCTATCCACTGTTCCACTAGCACACTGATTGTGGTTTAAATGTATTAAAAAAAACAAAAGATCTAACAGGGAAATGAACAGACTGTAAATACTGTTGTACTGTATGAGTCATGTACATGTTCTAGGTTGTTTTTTGACCTCTACATGCTTGCGTGCGTGCGTGAGCTTAAATCACAACAATTGTGACCCGAATAGAAAGTGGGGTGGGTTTCAAAAAGGGGTTTAGAAGATTCTTTACTATTCTTAGAACTGGTTTTCCTCACACAGCGAGGAGGTAGGAGATGTAATTTACCTCAGGCATCTGCAATAACACCAGTCGGTCTCTTATGAAATGAAAAAAGAAGAGCGTAAGGTGGTGGTGGTGGTGGTCACATTCTAACATTGCTTCTTTATGTGTGCTCAATTTTCTCAAGGAGTCAGAAAACAGAACATTTTCTTAGGATTTCTAAGACTTCTAATGTAAATTTAAGCATCAGTTGGATCTGAAATGAAAGGCAGAGAATTGCAGCCCTTTTTTAACACAATACCCAATGTCCCATACCCATTTTTTAGCCTGCATTAACATTTGAAATCCCAGACAGCAGCAAATTGATGTGCACCAATGATTAATAATGACTGATTAGATGGCTCAGACAGACATTGGCAGCTGCAGCATTTCTTTAACATTGATATCATTACCAGTCACAGATTTGCAGAGGGAAACATCTCTTAAGTGTATAGCTTTATACACGTCTGAGAATACCACACACTTTAATCTTCAGGTTTATTGGACATTTCTAAAAAAGATGAAGTAAATAATGAGCCGATGGAAGAGCATCGTGGTTACAAACCTCTGGGGGTCCGCAGCCCCCGTTTTATCCAAGTACTGGTCCAAAACTGAGTAAATAAGAAAGCTTAGATCCTGAAGTGCTTTCTACATTGAAAAAAAAAAACCATCCTATTCCAAATAACATTGGCACTGGTTTTAGCAGCTTCAGTGAAAAGCAAATGTTTTAGGAAACAGGCAGCAATAATAAAGTAAACTGCAGCTAACAACTGTTTCCTCACCATTTAATCAAGTGGTTCCCAAGGTAGGGGTCTGGCCGCCCAAGGGGGGCATGAAGGTATTGCATAAAGGGCACATTTACTTCATTCAGTGAAGGGTATTTTAAATCAAGTTACAGCTCTGGGTGAGTTGACGTGGGCGACAATATCCTCTATTCAAAAGAACCCAGTTGCCATTTATTTAATCACTAAGATAGAAATAATCCTGGTGGTTAAAGGATTGGACTTGATTTACGGTTTAAATCCCAGCCCTGGTAGGACTGGATTGTGATCAACAAGCAAAGATGCTCCTGTGTCCGGTGTCAACCACTGGAGTGTGTCATAGGAGCGTACGGCTAGCAGAGTACGGTGATACAATTATTAATGAAACCTTTCTGTCAGTTATTTCAAGAACATACTGTACATTCTAACAGGGTTAAAATGCACAGCAGTGTTTACCAGAAATGACTGATTTTGGATGCATTTCCATTGATTTATTCCTGTACAGAATAATAATCAGAAACATTTTAGTAAACTGTCGGTGTTCCCTCAAAAGCACATTTTAAAAAGTCAGAGGTATATACAGTGCACCTGCATGAGTGTGTGAACATTTAAATGACTGCACAGATTTCCTAAACAAAACTGATATACAATATATCAATACTGACCAGTTTTCGGCATTTTATGGGCCAAATGACTTTTGACGTTTAATTTTTTTCCTCAATTAATGAATTTATCCCACTGTCGATAAAACTCTTCGTTGCATTTGAACTATTGAAATCCCTCAAAGGAGAAGCCTTCCCTGTGGCTCCTCCACTGGAGCACCTGCTTCTCCAAATGCCCGTGGAGGCTACTGATGGAGACAACACACCGAACTGACACGGGGAGATGGTGATGCTGTTCAATTCCTAAACAATCCAAATGACACTCCTAATCCTAATCCACAGGATTCACACGGCTCTGCTTGGTTTGATCAAACTACTCCGAATAAACACCACCGCAACCGCAGGTAGAGAAGAGAGACTCACCTCCAGCAGAAACAAGCAGTTGCGATGCATTTCCAGCCTTTCTTCTTTTTCACATCTTGTGATCCACGTGATCCATTTAAACTAATGGGAGTGGATTTTTATGACTTCTTAAAATAATTTTCTGCGCTGGCGGAGTCTTCAGAGAGAGACTGTATCCTGTGTGAGTTATGACAGGAGCTGAACTGTTGCCGGTGCCGGGGATGAGCGTGGAAATTTCAGGCGGGAATGCGCGTAAAGCGGTCAATCAAAGTCTCCATACGAGGTGTCCAGGCGACCTCAGATCAGATGTTCCTTCACTGCTATGTGGTAAAAACACATTCCTGTAGTTTCCTCCTGGATTGATAAACTCTCCCTGTCGTCCGTCGTGCTCCCTCAGATTCCACCTTGGGGAGACGCGCTCCCTCTGCCGCCGCCTTGAAGCAGTCTGGCACCGCACCAAAACACTTACTTACACGCGTGGTTTCTGTCACAGGACACCCACAGCTATGCTTCCTACCCCTACTGCCTCACACCAGGCTTCTGCTGACCCCCCTCCCACTAGTGTGTGGCGTGGAGCTGCGTGCGTGACGGTGCAGTACATGGACCGTCTCCTCGACGCGCCGCCCACGGTTGTGCTACTTAAATGCGACGCGACTGAAAACGAAGTCACTCAGTGGCTCAGTCAGTCAGTCAGTCAGTCAGTCGGTCGCTTAGTCTGTCGTTCGATGCATTTAATTATGCAACAGCCTCCAACAGCACAGCGTTTTACTGCTCTGTTATTCAGCATCGTGCCACACTGCGGCGAGAAAGTTAAAGGACGAGTCCGGGCTTGGAGAGGTAGAGATCCCTGGATCCGTGCGCGTCACTGGCACGAAGAGACCAGCTCATTAAAGAAAAGGAAGAAGGGCGATGAGGATGAGGAGGATGAGGATGAGGCTGTCAACAGTTTTGCTTCCATTTCATCCGAGAGCCCAGAGTGAACACGTTTGGCTGCGGGCTAGGAGGAACAGATGGTCCCAGTGTGAAGTCAGGCATCCTCCAGGGGGAGGAAGATGTTTACACAAGTCCAACTCTAGAAGACAACCGATATATGTTTCACTCAAGCCTCTGATTGGTAACAATTAGCACGGATTTGAATCAATCATTAGAAAAAACGTGTTCAATCACTCCTTTCAATTATCAACATGGACAACAATCGAATCAAGTCTAAAGAATAGAAGCAAGAAAAGGCTCACGCGGTGCAAGAGTGGTCTGTTCACATGCCCTACAGCAAGAAGATCACTGCTCTGCTTCCTACTCTTAAACCCAGGCTCTTCCTGTGTGGCTGTCTGTGTATGGGGTGAGGGGGGGGGCGGAGGGGGAGGGAAACATGCAGTACAAAGTTAATGGGTAAGACTGAACTGACCACAGGTGTGAGTGGTTAGGTAGTCTCTCTTTTCTGCGACTTTGATGAATTATTATTAATAAGGACGAAGTTGCAGAAGTTGGCTGTAGGAAGAAGAACCTGCTTCAATCAGGAGGAGGCCAAAGTCAGAGCTTTACCAACGTGGATAAGTCTTTAAATAAGATATTTAGATATTTAAATAATCAAAGGGGGAAAAGAGTGTGTAAATACTGTACATATGGACATGCTGACTGGGAAACAACAATACACGGTGTATTAACCCCAGCGCCTGATGCTCACAATCTGTTCAGATGGAAAGAACTCAGCACTCTTTGGTTGAACTGCTCGCCCTCATGCTTATTCACAAAGCTCCATTTCCATCCTCACACGCCGACAGTATGACGCTGTGCATTACAAGCTGAATGCATACGAGTTAGCACAAAAGACACTCTCTTTGATCCCAATTCTTCTTTTGAATTTTTATTATTAAATGAGATGCAACGCTTACATGAAAGAGAAGAGAAGACATGGTTGCAACTGTTCACTGCACTGAGGCTCTTGGTGCACAAAAGGCCTAATGCGTGTGTTTAATCTCTCCTCAAACAGAATGGCATGCAAAGAGGCATTATTTTAAAAGGATGCTTTAATCCAAGGTGACAGTGCCCTCTCCCCCACCAGTGCCATCCTGCAAAGTGTCAGATATGGCCACAAGGAGACCACGACGAGCTTGGTCATGTGGTTGGAATTCTGTTTGTGTCTCATTGTTAGTTCCTTGTTGTTGTTTTTTTTTTGGGGGGGGGGGGATGCAATGTACTTGTTAGGCGTGAACACAGCTTTTCTTCCAGCACCCAAGTGTCGAAAATGAAGGTAAGAATGGTCCTGACAGGTGTCAGGCATGCTCTGGTGGAACCATTCGTTCTGGTGTGGATGTGGATTCTCAGGGTTCATTCAAGACGGTTGTGTAAGACAGACGCTCTAATCCCCCTTCCTGCAGCTGGATGAGTTTATCATGGAACAGACTGCAGTCCGCCCCCGCCTCTCCTCCTCCTCACACCTTCTTTCTTCTCTCTTCACACTGTCTAATCTGACACAAATACATCTCCAGTCTGAGCATTAGACATTGCTGATGCTCCAGGGTCACTGCACATGCATGGACAAAGGCAATGAAGTGACACATCCCTGGGCTGGGCACATTTATAAGAGAACAGGAAGCTGACCCTGAAGAGTCAAGATTAATGTGCTGTTGGATTCAATCTGGGGTTCAGTTTCAAAACCGGAAAACACCTAAGCTATTGATGAGCCCGAAGTTGGGAGGATGGGAATGAAAGAAACCATCCCGAAAGCGTCCCATTGAAGCAGCGCCGTCTGCTCATTCACACAGGCATTAATTCATTATCAAAGGCCTTTTCAGCAGCAGAGACGCATCTGTCAGACACACAGTTGAAAGTCACTGGTTCCTGCTCCTGAAGTAGAGTGATTGCTGCTTTTTCCTGAGATTTATGTGACACTAAACAGAAATGATGTATTGACAAGTTTACATACAGTAGTTGATATTCTGCAGGGTTTTATGGAGTGAACTGCACCTTCATTTACATACAGCCAATAAAGCCGGAGTTTTGGGTTAAACTACTCAGTTATGTGTGAGTGACGTGGCAACAAGTGACCACAGTTGGACTGTCAGTAGAAATGTTATTTAAAAAAAACAACTCATCGATGCCTAATGAGAGAATAGAATCACTGGGAGACCAAATAAAAATGAAATCATTTCAGTTTCTCTGTCAAAGGTTCAGAGGGAGTTTATTCAGCTTCATTTCCACAGGACCTTGAAGTTGATTCATCAATGTAGTGTACATGTTTTTATTGATTCCCCAACAACCTTAATCTGAATGTTTGGAAGAATTACAAGACCCTGAACAGATGACTTTGATTAGTTCCTGTGTTTCCAAGGTCAAAAGCTTCATTCTGGAGGAAGATTAATGGCAAAAAAGTAAAGGTTTAAGGAAACTGAGCACAAACTGCTGATGAAGAAGCAAGTGATTTATTGGACATCGAAGCAGATGACAGAGAAAATAATCACTGTTCAATTGCAAAGGGCACGACAGTTGAAATGTTCACATCATAAAGAGATGTTTCTGAGCAGGATTCATCGATAACAATGATTCCTGAACAAAAACAAATCTGCAGGGTTCATCTGAGGCCTCTCTACAGATATCCACAGCCACAGGTTTCTGTTTGTGTTTGAATCTAAATATTCATTCATTTATTGTTCTATAGTTTCTTTTCTAGGGTCTTGCCACGATTCGATCATCAGGTGAGATATGAATATATATTTATATACATGGGTTTTCTCCAGGTACTACAGTCCTTCTGTCTGTTTCTTCATCCACTGAAGAAGTGACAAAGTGAGGAAATATGAAGAAGGTGGGATATGATTGACAGCTGACTGAGTAGGGTCATCTCTTGTGTTTGGAATAAAGTCAACGTTAACTGGAGGAAATTTGGAGACGAGTCGCCTGCTCATTGATTTTGTTGGTTTTGTAAAGCAGTTGTGTTTAAAGTGTCAAATGTCAACAAGGGAAGATAAATAATCATGAGAAATATACTATGATTTTCTTTCTTTGGAGAGATCTTCCAGGTCCGTTTGTGTACGTAGTAGTGCGTTCATCCTTGTTTTGAGTTCTGGAAACATCTGTTCACTGCATCTTGTTGGCGTGCTCCCTGCAAAAACAAGCAGAAATCATTTTAACACATTCTTCCCCTCGCCCTGAACCGTGTTCTCAGATGGGACGGGTGTGCACAGAACAAACAAACACAGCGTGCTGTCTAGAACAGGGGATACCGGTCCTCTCTATGTACTAAAGGAGGCCAGAAACTGTATATACATGGTGTCTGATATCTGCCCCAACATCAAACACACCAGGCATTTCATGTGGTAAATAATTTTTAAGAGTCAGTCCTTGAAGCCAGGTTTGTGACAAAGGCGAGTTTGAGTTATTGGTAAAACCTTACAAAGATGGAGTATTGATTTTATGACAGAGCTGGATGTTGTAGCACCTTCCGAACAGGAGATGACCCTCCGCATGCTAATGAGGTCAGATGACAACGACGACCTTTGTTCGTACAAGCACTGCTAACCTTTGTCAGACACACATACAACAGGTCATCAGGGGGTGGGGGGATGTGTGTGTGTGGGGGGGGCTGCTTAATTTGCCTGCTGTCAGTGATCTCATTAGCATTTCCCATCCACATGTAAAACAGCCATGACATTTATGTTCCGTAAGAGCAGAGTGGAGAGGCTGCATCAACAAGTACAGCATTATTGTTATATGATTACAGAGCCAGACAAACACAACACTCATCAGGCAGCCGCCTCTCCTTCTCCCCGCGGTTATTTCCAGAACGTCATATTTGGGGGTGAAATAGATGAGAAATAAATGGTGACATCATATTTTTGTTCTCTGACATTTATATGGACGGAGGTGACAGTTGTGCAAGATGAGATGTCAGTGTGGTGAAACTGTGCAGTTACTGATGCTGAAAACACAATATGATGTGGAGCTGTAACACAGCCACAGTGAATACTACGGTTTTGCATTTTTAAAATGGTTTGAGAAAAGTTTGACTTATTCTGAGCTTTTAGTCATTATATCTGGCTATTTTCTTTCTGTTATTGCCTGGACCCCACAACTGATTTAACTCTCTTTTAGCTACAAACATCACAAAAAACCCACAAATTCATTTATTAAATACATAAAGAAAAAACCTGAATTCACAACTCTCAGTACAAGAACGCCGGGTGATTTCCAGTGTTGAAAAGTCATAAAACTCTAATAAAATCAAAAGCATAGTTAAAACACAAATGTTCTCAGCCTTCGGGAAAATTGGAGTGACTGTATCCTTATTTCATCTGGACACGTTTCTGTCCAACGTTCATCCATTAAGGTAATGAAGACACCAACAAATGCTTAGCCAGATGCAGAAGGTCAGTCTCCTTGAACTGTTTCTGGCAGATTTGCCTCATTTTTTTCATCCATCTATCATATGTCAATTACTCCTTTACTCTGGGCAAATCAATATTCCTCTCCATTCATCCATCAGCTGTCTGTCGGACTGTTCTTTATGACTGTTCCGGTTTTATTGCCTGATTTCTTTCCACACAAAGATAAAGCAAACTCTGTTTCCGTCCCTGTCCTGCCTGACTTATCGAATGAAGATATACTTCATGTTTATATAACTCTCATGTATTGTATTTATATAAGGAATATTTATTAATCACAGTAATGATTATCAACTATATATATATATATATATATATATATATTTACATATATGTATGCCTGTTCCATTTTTATGGCTATCCATCCAATAGCTGCAGAGTTATGACACCTAAAACTGCCAGGCGGTCAGATTGTTGTTGAGATATTACTCTGAGGGTCACAGAGGTGGGAACATACACACAAGCAACGTCAAATAACATAATGTACGAGTGTGACTCTGCAGAGTGTGTGTGTGTGTGTGTGTTTTACTACAGCAGCACTCCAGAGACTGTGCCGCTCCGGTCCTCGTCACAAAGATGTGATTATGTCTTGTCAGCAGTTGGTGTAGCAGGCATTTATTTATCAAGTTGTTGTGTTTCAGTGGACCTGCTGGAGCTGCAGCAGGTGTGAAGGTCAACAAGAGAGCCATTTTTTAATCAAAGAGACTAGAAGAGAAGAGAGAGAACTAAAAATAAAACTCCTCCCAGCGGGTGTCAGTGGAGAATGGAGGAGTTGTCAGAAAGCTCTGTGGTGCACACGTTTTAATTATCATGCATGCACACTGGGCTTGTTGTTTTGCATAAATGTCAGCTGGACAGGTTATGCGCTATAGAAGCAATTAGTGGTGCTGGGAAATGTGCGGCAGTGCACGGAGAAACCTGGGCTCTAACTGAGAGTGACAACAGAAATGGCTTGCCACATCGGAAGTCACAGTCGTCAAAGGAAAAAAGAGACGTCAAGTATCTGTGACGGATCTAAGGTGTGTGTGCAGCTGCAACTGTACATACATAATTGCAGATAAAACACCGGCACGGTGACAAACTACACCAATTGCCTCTATACAAATGAAACAGCCTTGAAAATAAACATGTGTGTAGTATCACAGTGGCAGAGCGACGGTGGGTGAATACATTAAGAACTTTCTCTGTTGTCTTTGGATGCCTCCGGGCAGAAGGCTAATGATCCCTGACAAAAATCCAACATTAAAGTGTGATATGAAGGACTAGATTGGCACTTTACATCACAGGATTATACTTTTAAAATAGCTGATCTGTGCTGACTCCCAAAATTTGGTTCCACTGTCCAAGCTAAATTATTCAATCACTGAAAAAAATCCAATAGCTGCAGAGTTATGACACCTAAAACTGCCAGGCGGTCAGATTGTTGTTGAGATATTACTCTGAGGGTCACAGAGGTGGGAACATACACACAAGCAACGTCAAATAACATAATGTACGAGTGTGACTCTGCAGAGTGTGTGTGTGTGTGTGTGTTTTACTACAGCAGCACTCCAGAGACTGTGCCGCTCCGGTCCTCGTCACAAAGATGTGATTATGTCTTGTCAGCAGTTGGTGTAGCAGGCATTTATTTATCAAGTTGTTGTGTTTCAGTGGACCTGCTGGAGCTGCAGCAGGTGTGAAGGTCAACAAGAGAGCCATTTTTTAATCAAAGAGACTAGAAGAGAAGAGAGAGAACTAAAAATAAAACTCCTCCCAGCGGGTGTCAGTGGAGAATGGAGGAGTTGTCAGAAAGCTCTGTGGTGCACACGTTTTAATTATCATGCATGCACACTGGGCTTGTTGTTTTGCATAAATGTCAGCTGGACAGGTTATGCGCTATAGAAGCAATTAGTGGTGCTGGGAAATGTGCGGCAGTGCACGGAGAAACCTGGGCTCTAACTGAGAGTGACAACAGAAATGGCTTGCCACATCGGAAGTCACAGTCGTCAAAGGAAAAAAGAGACGTCAAGTATCTGTGACGGATCTAAGGTGTGTGTGCAGCTGCAACTGTACATACATAATTGCAGATAAAACACCGGCACGGTGACAAACTACACCAATTGCCTCTATACAAATGAAACAGCCTTGAAAATAAACATGTGTGTAGTATCACAGTGGCAGAGCGACGGTGGGTGAATACATTAAGAACTTTCTCTGTTGTCTTTGGATGCCTCCGGGCAGAAGGCTAATGATCCCTGACAAAAATCCAACATTAAAGTGTGATATGAAGGACTAGATTGGCACTTTACATCACAGGATTATACTTTTAAAATAGCTGATCTGTGCTGACTCCCAAAATTTGGTTCCACTGTCCAAGCTAAATTATTCAATCACTGAAAAAAAGATTCTGAAAGGGCCCTGAATTACAAATGAACATCAGGTAAAGAAAAGTGGAGGCAAGTTCATGTGGCCCGCGATTCACAAATCAGACCATGCTGCTGACCTTTGACATTGACAACGGAGTCAAAGTTTGCCCACATTTTCTGTTAAATTTACTGCTGTATGTCTCATGATAGATAGCTCTGACAAGCAGTAAGTAAGTCATGTTTGCAAATCCTTGAGAAGAAGGGCTGGCCCACACCCAAGTGATCCGTCTTTTTAATTTTTGCTCTACTTTAAGGCTGGTTCGTCTTACGTGCCAAAGGAACGTGACAAAATTATAGATAAGTGCTGGCTTTAAAGTAGCCAAAAGGATGTGCATTTTATAACTTATTAACCAATAACTAATTAACATGAAAAATAGGCAATGCTGACCTAGAAAAAGACGAGGAGAAGAAGTTAAAGGCGGTCTATCTCACCAGGCTTATTTTTTTTAAGTATTCAACATCTATACAAAATCAAACACAAAAATAAAAAAAAGAAAGTGAACTCCTTGTCATTGTGACACTGCACACAACCAAATGTGACCTCTGCTTTTAACCCATCACCAAAGTGAACAGTGGGCAGAGCCTGTGGAGCAGTGTGTGGGGACGGAGCCACGCTCAGAGCACCTCAGTGGCAGAGGGTGGACTTGAACCTTAAACCTCCCAGAGCTAAGGTAACTTCCTTAACCACTAAGCCACCACATAACAGCTAACTAGACAAAAGAAAAAGAAGAAGAAGAAAAGACTTATTCAATGAATTAAGGTTTTCAAAAGGATGCTCTAAAACCTAGCCGAAAGAGCTAAGGATAAGTATAAAGAATAATCAAAACAATTTTGATAAAATTCCTCTGAACATTTCCAAAACTGAAACAATACTGGCAAAATATGTGTCAAATCAGCTAAAAAATGGTAACTAGATTTAGTCAAACAATAGCTTAAACTAAAAACAGAGGGAAAATGGCTGAATGGAAGCCAGTGATGAAGCAAATACAAGTCTCTGAGTGTTTAATGTAAGAAACAGATGTGGAAAAAACAAAACATTTGATAGAAATGTTCAGGAGAACAACAATACTTTAATATACAGACTGAGAGATGTGTGGAGCCTCTGTGTGTGGTGGATCTGTACTCCTGGAGATGTTCCAGGGCTCCTCCAGTCACCCTGAACTGTGTTATTGGCTGGGCTGCACGAGGTGTGTGATGTCTGCATTGAGAAGCAGTTACATTCAGCATTATGTGAAGAAGCAACAGTTTTCATCTTCAGGGAGTCAACATTTAATAGTTTTAAATCTCTCCAGGAATGTTGGAGGAACTGGTGCAACAGGCTCACCTCCTCCACCTGTGACAGTGACAGTGGAAGTGAACAGTGTACAGTAGGTCTGTCTCTAGACAACAGCAGCAGCTGTAGCTAACTTAGGTCAACAACGACAGTCGTCACCAGTTCATGCTCATTGCTCATTCTCTGAAAACAAACCTCTTGATTCCACCATGTTGTCTGTGAGACAGAAAAAACACATGGAGATCATGGACCGAACTACAAGCACCGCTGTTGTCTTTAGTAATGGAGGTAAAAAAAACCAAACCAAACAAAACCAAAATGTTTGGAAAATGTTTGTTTGTTTGTTTTTGTTTTGTTTTTTACCATTTCCTGTCTGTGCCTACAACCACTGTGGCGTACTTCACATTCGACCCATTTGTCATCTTTAAGTAGGACCTTTTTTGGTGAAGTGAAATATCTTGTAGTTTGATGTCATTTGGAGTGTTTCTGCTGAGGGTGAACGGCTTGAGCGGATGAGAGCATCTCAGTGCACACATTTACGCCATAACAACCAGCTGCCGATCTTTGCTTTCTCTCTTTCATCAAGCACTGTTGAACCTTGTTCCATATTAATGTCACTGTGCTTGAGCTGCAGCATCACCATGACAAGAGCTCCTCATGAAGAAGGTGGCTGAAAATGACTTCAGCTCTTCTCTGTCCCCTGCTGGTGAATGTTTCTCCATACATGCTGAATGACAACCTGTCAGCGCCTGGAGGAATTTGATCAGGTTTAAATCTGAATAAAACTCTGTTCCCTCTCTAAAAAGAGAGGGAACAGAGTAGCCGAGGAGCATGTGATGTGTGGAGTCAGCTCTCCTCCATCTGTTCTGCATTGTTCACTCTCTTAATGGTGTCACTATCTTTATATATATATTTAACCTCATTTTTAATATCATATTTAACAACATTTATGAGAAAATACACAAATGTACAAATCCACAGGAGAAAGTTCATCATTGCAGGCCAGGTGATGTAGTTAGTGAAATCCTGTTTTGCTTACCTTTACTGACTTAATCAGACCAAATTATGCACACTGAGTGTTAGCCACTGTGCTTAATGATATTGATTTTCTAATATGGACTTTATATTGAGACATTCCAGACACTCCAGTCTCCAGACGGTACATTACCTTGGTCTTAAAATATCTATTGTTAAAGCAGGTGTTAACCTTATGACCTTAATCTTTACATGGCAGAGATCAGACTCTGAATGTCACTGCTGGCAGCCATGATTCTGTCTGAGAGTCACAAGCTGATCCACTTGTTTACTTTGTTTTTGCCCGTCTTGTACCACGGATGGAGGAACAAATCTACGCCGTTCGCTGTAACGTCTCCACGTCTGCCAGGACTAACATTGTAGAAACGTGTATCATTAACCAGGGGGGGTTAGAGCTGGGCTACACCGGTGTGGAGCTATAACGCAGCAGAGCAGCTGTGTTACAGCTCCAGTGGAGATGCTTGGATGCATATATTGGCTCATACCTAATCAACACAAGCTCCTCCTTATGCTCGTTAGATCTACTGTATATGATAAGACTCCCTGTGTCTCCTCCAGACATCCTGTGTGTGCTCTGATTGGTACAAAAACACATGCACATATGGAACATCTGCTCCATCTGGAGGTTCATCAGCTGGAGCAGGATCACCCCCCCCACACACACACACACACACACACACACACCCCTGACATGGACCTGACATGGACCTGACATGGACCAGTACAGAGTCCCCACCGTCGGTTAGTTGTATCTGTGATTGTGGAAATGCCTTTGTTTGACGGTGAGATTTGAAGAACTGACCAGGACAGCTGGACCATGTCAATGCCCTTGTTTTGTTGTTGTTTAACCACAGCAGGTTGTTGACTGGTTAGTTGGTTACTGTTTTGGATAGAGAGCAGCGAGTAAACACCACCGGTGGTGTTTACTCGCTGCTCTTGCGTGAGTAAACACAATTAGCTCAGTGACCACACCAAAACAGCAACAGCTCCACTTTGAACACAGCTCGTTTATTGACTGGCTGAATGATTCATAGCAGCCGACCGGAGATGTCGGCAGGAGATCTGACAGGACCACACCCAGATAAAGGGAAGTACCGACCAATTACACCTGCTGGTTAAAAATAGACAAGACAAGACTCAAATACTTGATTTATAAAATACTTGGTTCCTCTTTGACCAGATGTTGCACGTTGGACCAGTACTGTGGCTCTAGAGCGCCCCAGATTGTACGACTGTCGGGAGGTTCCATGTTCTTCTGTCACACACACGTCACACAGGTTACCTTTTAGTTCTACCTGTTGTTCTCAGGGATGGTAGATTTAGACGGTACAGACAGGTTTATAAGTAAACAATGTGACATCTTTGAATCAAACAGAGGCAGGTTAAAGGCTCAATGCAGAATAATTAATAATATACTACTGTTGTTAACAGTAGTATTTTATTATTAATGAAAGTTGAATTAACGTTTCCATGTTTTTAAACCAGTTCCTGACAAAGGCCTGATTTTTTTACTTTAACTGGACGTTAAATGTTTGCTGTGAGCAGAGAAAATATCCCTCAAGGTCATTAAAAACAAAAGAGTTGCAGGAATGCTGAGTTACAGACAGATTCATGTGAGAAAAATGAGTTTCACTGCAAAGCGTGTGAAACTACAGTATGAGAAAATATCAGGGCAGCTTTTTTTCTTTGACGTTCCTTCAGTGAAGCTTCTTCACACGACGTCATTTCTGAGCCGTGCGTCTTGTTTGGAGGACAGTCAAACACTTGGACTCTGCTCACTGAACCTTCTCCAGGATTTAGATGGATGTCGTCTGCACAGTGTCGTGTTCTCGCCAGAGGCTGAACACTAGGTCGATGTAATGTTTGACTAAGAAATGACATCACTCTGGGAAAAGTTTTTTCTCATTCATTCATCTTAGCATTCTTTTTTGGGTGATTAGTTGCTGTATATTTTCATTGTAGTTTTCATCCCATGGTCATTTATTTTCAACCTTTTTCCAGGGAGAACTATATTAATTAATCAGCTGAAAAATCTGTATAGAAATGAAAGAGATGAATTCATGAAAAGAGATCAAAAGGGACTTAAGGATGCTATTCAGAGCTAGAATAAGAAAAGCCAATAAGAATACTGAACTAAAACAGGTTGGACTAAGAACTGACGAGTCAAAGCCTAGGTGGAGAGAAATACCTACGTACATGCCCTGAAAACATCTTTTCAAGCACAAGCAAGCAGAACATGGGGTTTTTAACATACCTTGACTGGAACCAAAGAGAGGAACAGATAAGAGATGGAGTTAGTGAAGCAGTCCCTGAAGCTGGACCTCTTCCTACTTCTATACTTCAGGGTTTACTGTTTCTATTTGTGGCTTGTTGAAGCATCAGACTGAATGAGTTGACAGAATTTAGCTCTTCACTCACAACAAACCCCAACCAGGATCTCCATTAACTGTTCAACTGCTTACAAGGGAAAGTATTCAATCAGCCAATCACAAGGCAGATGCTCAGTGATCTGTGAATACTAGTCCCAGCAGAGCTGGTAGAGCTGTTCAAATGAACACTGTACTCATTAGCACTTGTCCTGCCCACTGTCCTCTGGTGCTGACTCCTGATCTGAGGCCCAAGGACACTGGGTTCAGTTTTGGTTCCAAAGACTGGGCTCATTTGTCCACGTAGCTCAGTAAACCTGTCAGAGGCAGAGGCAGTTTTCAGCCACACCAGCTTTATATACATCTGGCACCGTTTCCATTTCCTTTATGGAGCCATTAAGGAGACATTAGGAAGATAAGAGTGCAAGAAAGAAGAAGTTAGTTGTGCTAAAAGAATGATGAATCATATATATATACGTATATATATTGTGTAAGTCTAGAAGTACAACGGTGTTTTACCTTTATTATAATATATAGGGTGTAAACTATGGTCAGAGTAGAGGGTTTGTAGGATGTAATTAGAAGAGAACTATGATGGATAATGATCTTTGGGAACAACATGACCAGCACTGGTGGTCATCACCATTAGTCATGTATTAATTGTCCTTAAACACACTCACCAAAATTGGTATCTGCCACAGAGGCGTGGCTTTTCAGACTGCACAAATCAACAAAGACAGAAAATAATGAGTTCTTCAAAACTTTAAACATGACTAATCGTCGTACAGGGTCTGGGCGGTAGGTGTGGGCATTTAATCAGTGAAAAAGGTGGAAACTACTGCAGAGTGGACACAGAAGACACACCTGACAGTTGTTGGAGAGAAGACGAGGAGAAGCAGAGGAGAGATATTGGTCCAGATCAGGTGACGTAGATGAGACCAAGAGGTCAGGGATTAGGAGCTAGCAGCGTAAAAAGGACCTACACGTGTGGAAACCAGGATATGGCCCACACTAGGGGTAGGTTGCTGATTAGCAACAGGCAGCAGGTTGGCAGGGGAACAGGATGAGGAAGTGGATTACCAGCTGGAGGCTGGACAACTTCAAACCGTCCACATGGCCTACGTGTAGCAAACAGGGCGAGGGCTGGAACAAGGTCACCAACATCACCCTCTAGAGGTCCAAGGTCAACGTAAACCTGGAGCAGGACCTAAAATACTGGATATCAAAATACTAATTATGGGCAACTATATAAAATAGTTGATTATTTGATAGGGTTTTGCAGTGCTGTGAACATAGGTTCTGTCTCTGGAGGAATATGACTCATGTGATTAGAATAAGAGCTGCTCATAGTCTGTCTCTGACCTCTGTATTCATTAGCTAGAAATTCAATGTCAGTGCCGCAGGATATATTTCCTGCTCAGAATGTTCTCGGGTCGGTGAACATTATTTCAAAATGTCTTTTCCAACTGCTGACCATCACAGTATCTCTCTCCTTTTCTTGTTTCCTCTAAGGTCTGACAGCCAGTACTTTCCTTTCCTGTTTTTTACCCCGTCTTTGTTTAGTACACACACTGACACTGAATTTCACACACACATGAACATTAACACCACTGACATCACTGACATCCATTCCACATCCTGTATTAAACTTTTCATCCCTGCTCTGCAGATATTTACAAAATAGATATATAATAAAATAAGGAAACATGAAAGGGTGAGTGAGATGAATTGAAATGCCACTGCAGTCCAACAGGCAGGAGATTGCATTTTTCCATTAAATATAAAATAACATAGTGTTGGGTTTGTAGGTTCCTTTGAATTTAGAAATCAAAAAACACTTCATTCACCAATGTTGCCAGGACAGAAAGTCTCTTCAAAAGTCTACCAGTGAAATAAAGAATACATCTAACAGGCTGTTTTGTCTAAGTGGGGAGACTATGGGTGGAGAGAAACAAAGATCAACAACAGTTTTGGTTTTTTTTTCAGATTCTTAGAGTGGAGATGCTGAGATTATCATTGGGATTAGACCAAATCAAATAAAAACCCAGTGGTTCCCAAACTTTTTTTCTGTGACGCTACACTTTTGTAGACAGGACTGTGAGCACTGAGCGCCGCACGTCGACACATTCAAAACTACTGGTCTAAAACGTCACTGAACTTGAACAACTAGAAATTCCGACCTGCTGTTCGGTAAGGATCATTCTGACAAATAAACTTAGCTCAGCTCAACGTTACACTGACATGTTTCCTCTAATCAGCTCCTGGTGCATGTGGACCAAAAACAAAAACAAACTTCCAGTGTCTGGATTCATCCTTCTACTCTAATCCAGGGCTTTGTCTGGAGGATGGGGGTTCAGAGTTGGTTTGGCAGCAAACAAAGACCGGTTTCGACCTACTTCTTTGGTCCGGCTATCAAAAGCCTCTCTGTTAACATGTGCTGCACAATGGATGTGAACACACAAATAAATACACACACATATGCTGCTTATTATTATCTGAATGCCACCATTAGTGCTGTCACTGCAAGACTGTAGCTGGAGGCCGAGCTAGGTGAGAGGACAAAGGCCTGTGCTGCTGCAGGGACTGAGCCTAATGAGGGGGGAGGACAAGGACCAGCTTTGGGAATAAACCTGAGGCTTATTGAATACATCACTCTGTATTTGTCTGCCTGTTGCAGTAACAAAGGGCTGCTTTTATACTGGGTGTATATTTAAAACACTCGTCATCATTGGAACAACCAGTGAATCTGTGATCAGGTCTCACATCCAATGTTAGGGCTCGTCCCGATGAGTGAGTGAGTTCTGGAATCCATCGGCTTCAATAAATGAAAACACACATCTGTAGCAATGGCGTAATAGAGACATAACAGAGTCATTGAGAATGATGGTGCAACAAAAGAGCAAACAAACTGTCAACACTAAATGCACATCGATGACCTTTTCCTTCTTTTTCGTTTCTCCTGCTGCTCTTCCAAACACAGCATCTTCTTTCGTTGTCCCATATGTGTCATTTAGTGCAGCCCTGTGGCCTTGTCCCATTTTCTTTCAACCTCACTAAGTCATCCGTGAGGTTGAACACGGCTCAGATACCAGAGATTCAGTCCATCTTGTATGTTTGCCCAGCCTATAAAGGAGCACGCATCTACGGCTCCTTTAAACCTACAAACAGACCATCAACCTTACATTCAATTACCCTGTGGTCAGTCTGTGGCATTTGGTGCCTTTTTTTACCCTGTTTTTGTTATCTTTTATATGTTTACTGTATCTATGCAGCAACAATAATCTGTTTTTGGGTCTTGAAAATCAGTGATCCCAGACAAGGGCGCTGCCAGGAATTCTGGGCCCCATAGAAGGATATGACAATATATTTTCATATGTATGTATTTGTTCATATAATATTCAAAATATTTATGGGGGCCACTATCAGTCAGGGGGTGTTGGAATCATCTTAACTTCCCCAGCCCATACAGCGCCACCGATCCCTGGTGCAGATTAAAGGAGGGCATTTCCTGACCACATTTGACCAGAAGATGGCAGCATTGTATTATTTTTCCATTCTATCTCAGACGATTAAAAACAAGGCAGAGCCCACACACACACACACACACACACACACACACACACACCTACAGACACGTACACACATAAAGGCATCATCATCCCAGCGACTGGCATCCGAGCAATGTCCGAGCAGCTCGTGGTAGAAGAATATGGACACAGAGCCTCGGAGCTAAGACCAGAGATGTAGGAGTCAGGATGCCCCGGCACCGTGTGTGGCGTTTGCTCCTCTTCCTGCTGTCGGTGGTCGCTGTTCAGGATCTGGCTTTGGCCAAATCTCTGCCGGATCAGGGAGCGTTTGGTAAGCTCGACACACAAGAGGATGCAGCACAATGAGGAGATGGGAGTGGTTGCTGTTTTACTGCTTTTGTCGACACGCGCTTCTGTCGCTGCTCGCTGTCTTTCTGTCTGTCTCCGGACGCTGTAAGACCACGGTCCGCCTAGGGACGTATATTCGTGGGAAGAGGGTTTGAT
>NC_024314.1:3792540-3798163 GCF_000523025.1 Cynoglossus semilaevis
TTCGTGAATACGTGAGGGTGGTGTGTTAGCAGAGCAGAGGGCCTCCGCTGTGTTTATAGATGTGTGGGGATGTGAAGCAGGCCTCGCCGACTGTGAACCAACATCACCGTCACCCCGGTGGACTCTGGAAATATGGGGGGAAAGAAATAACACAAGGCCTTATGAGTAGTTGCATGGAAGGTTGCAAGGCAGATTGGGAGGCTGCGCATGTAGTACTACAGTAGTACGTGTACTGTATGTAATCAGAACTTCAGCCTATTTTTATGCATCTTATGTGAGGTATCCCAAAACATGTATACAATAAACAAGTACATGAATGAGCTGGTTATTATAATATGTCAAATTATTGACCAAACATGTACTAGAAACAGCTCGAACCAAAAAATAAATAAAGATTTAAATTAAAAAGCTAAAATGTTGCGATAAATCAAGTGTTAGAGCACAAGACAACTAAATTTGTGCACATTGACTGAAGGCCTACTGACGACTTCTGACAGGAAACAATGATTTAATTCTAATGAATGGTAGTTGTTCATCCCTGCAAAAACAGGAGAGGAAAATGTTCACAGACGTGATGTCATGCAGAACCAGAGATGAGGCAAATGTACCATAGACCCTGGTGTCTGTTGATATGTGCATTTAGAAAGACATTATGTAATTACCCTGCATGATTCATACAGTGGGTTATTCTGAGAAACATGGATGGTAACAGACAGAGACAGGGGTAGACTGAGTACACTTAAGTGCAGTATCCAGGGATTGATGGTTCACAACTCACATTAACAAGGACTTCTTTAAAAAAAAAAAAGTACAGTACTTAACATGAAGAGATACCAACAGGGTTTTTTTTTTTTTGCAGGATTTGCACCAATCTGTGAATGCAGTACACTAGGATTAGATAAATATCTATTTCATTTCATTATTTGTGTTTAGGTCCCCTTGTTTGGTATGTGTAGTCATTCACATAAAAAATATTACCATTTTTTAAAAAATCTATTTTTTTCCTAAAATCATATGTGCTGGATGACATCATCGCTCAGGTGTACTTTATGTGGGGCTCAGCACATTTCCTGGGCTGCAGCTCTGCTCTATGTTTCCTTTGCACCAGCAGCAAAATGCAAATGATTACGTGTCTGTAAAAGTTTCAGCTATTTTCAAGTTTTTGCAATGTATATGTATGATAACTGTGGGTGAGACAGGATTCAGAAGTTCCTCTAAAATGTGTTATCAAATGTATTTATATTTACTCACTTCTCATCTGTCTAATACATATACACAGATTATATTAAGGTCGCAGACGTGTTTTTAAGAGTTCATACTGTCGGTCCACATAAATCATTTTTGTTACACATTATTAGGTTGGGTTTCTATCAGTTCTCCCTCCAAGTTAGCAGCTACTGTGAGTAAGAGACGATTTATTTTCCTTCAAATCTGGGCTGCACCGTTCACAGTTCAATTTCCCACAGGCCTCAGTGTGACACAGTGACTCCGAGTGTTTCTGTTAATGGAGCTTCTTCAAGCCCCAGGCTTTCAAGTGAGGAGGCCAGACTGAGGATATCCTCTCACATTCTACACACTGACACACACACACACACACACACACACAGGGAAGCCTTTATTCACCCAACTATAGTGGCTGCCACCACCTACAAGGACACAATGGAACCAGAAGCTGATAAAGACAACTTGCATGTTGCTGGTTGTCTAAATGCATGTATAAATGCTATATTTTGATCTAAATACACAATTTTTTCCCTGACTTTGTGTTCTCTACTTTAGCTTGTTGCTGTCTCACATTGAGCAGCTCTCTCTGTAAACACAAATGTGTACTATTTTTACTTGATCGATGCTCACTTTTTATTTTTAACTTAACTTACTCTCTCTTAAAGATGTACAGTACAGTACAACCTAACAGGGGTATTTTTTAAAGTGCAGTAAATGTACTGTACTTTAAAGTAAAGTACTTATTAACTAGCCCACCAGCTATTTTCTAGGGCCTCTGCTCGTACTGTTGCAGGACTGAGTTCACAGAGGAATCATAATAAGCAGGCTATTTGGAGAGTTGGTGTAACCATAGAAACCTCCCTCCTGCCCCCCGTCCTGACCCACATTCACACCATCCAAGAGGCGAGATGAGAAACAAAATGTTCCAGGTTTGTGAACATTGAAGGTTGAGAACTAGAAATACACTTGCGATGGATTTGTAATGTTCGTGACTGACAGTGACTTCAAATCCATCGTGACTTCACAGTGTCAGAGGTCCACAGAGACGCAGGGAAGAAAAAAAGACACTGTATTCAGTAAAAAAAACAACTGTATTCTGGGAACAGATCTGTCATTGTATAAAAGAGTCCAGTAGAACATCAACAAGGTCATCCATGGGACACATTCTTCAAGAAAGAATTCACACAGCCATTTACTGGTGCGCTGTCTTTCTCTCTACTAAATACATTCCACGGTTATACTTAGATTTTAGTGTGTTAGCGTCAGAGATCCTTAAAAAAGAATTTGTGTTTGACATAATTAGACATTTTGTTTTGTCAATGGTTTAGTCAAGTGTGTCATCATGTGTTTTACAGAAGTCCAAATAAAAGTCCAGATCTTTGACAGCAGTGACTTGTCACCATTGGCCGACGCAGAGGTGCAAGTCCATGGCAACCAAACCATCCTTGCATCAAGCAGAGCTGGCAGTGATGGTGTGTTGAGAGTCAGTTTCCAGTACCGTGTAGGAACATGGGTCATCATCACTGCCTCTAAACAGGACTACGTCACCAACTCTGTACCCTGGCACTCCAGCCGCATCCCCCGTAAGTCACAGAGAAAGATAGCCATGTGTTTTAGGCCATATCTTTACAGTAGCTTTTAAATGCTAATGCTATCATATCTGTCATCTTTGTAGTGTACGCTTCTGTCAGCTTGTACCTCCTTGTCCAGAGACCAGGAACTCTCATCCTTTATGATGACGTCCTGCAGGTCCTGTCTGGGTCACCAGGTACCAAGAACATCATCCACGTCAGATTTGAACATGTTCCTTGACTACCCAACATTGAATAGCTTCATTATTTTGCCCCTGATCTAACCAGTAGAACAGCTGCAGCAGGCCACTGCACTCACCCAGATGGTTCCACACAGTTGTGAAGGGTTAGCCTTCGCAGCTGTTGTCAGTCCACTTGTAAACAATGCATAATTAACACTGGTCTCCTGTGTGCTGTGAGCACCGCCACGTCGCTGACAGCATATTAGTAGTCGACACAGAGGACGGCTCTGTGGATGTGGCTCTGAAATTGTTATTATGATTTTTTTCAGGTGCTCGTAATCAACCGCTGGTGCAGCTGCAGAGGAAGTCCCTCCAGCTGCCGTCCAACTCCAACTACACTTCACTGTCTGCTGTGATGACCCCAGCCAGGAGTCAGTATGAGATCGGTGGATTCCCATTTCTCCTGGGCCAGGAGACCAACAGCTCAGGTTGGAGACCATGATGTCATGCAGCCATACATGGTTTATTTCTTAAAGTCATTTAACAAAAATCTGTCCTAATAACAATTGATGTATTCCAGGTGCAGAGACTGGTTGGACTGAGTTGACAGCAGTGGCAGTGGTCAGCGTCCAGCTCTTTGACAAGGACGGAGCTGAAATCCAGGTCTCTGATCCGGTCCACATCTCTGTGCCACTGCCCTCTGACACCCGCCACAGGATGGTGACCAGCATACCTGCTTGGCTGTTTCAGCCTAAGACAGGTGCAGTGAAGCTGTCAACAGTAAGTCAAGCCAAATCCCTGAAATGTTAGTGTAGTATTTCAATCTCTGACACTTTGTTTTGCAGGGTTGTGGGTGAAACATGCAGTGGGCTACATCAAAAAGGATGGGCCACAGTATGTCTGGAATGTTGTGGTTCCTCAGATGGGATACTGGTTGGCCGCCTTTCCATCGTCGTCAGGTGAACTCTTTGGTTTAACCCTCTACCTGTATTACACCAACTGTCCAGCAGGTGTTTAAATGTGAACATAAATTAACCCTAGAATTAATTGTAATGATGAGACCTGCTCATTTGTCCTTGTGTGCTGCTGCTGTTTACTTGACATCATACTGGGATAATAGGATGTGTTCGGGTGTCAAGTAAAATGAATGTGATGTTTTGTTGATTCTAAAGTTTTTGTGTCATGGCTTTTATTGCAGGATTAGGTCTGTCTCACCCAGGCTTGAGGGACATCACCACATATCACACCCTGTTCCTGCTGTCCATCTTGGGTTCCCTGGCATTGTTGGTGCTCATCCTGCTCTGTGTTCTGCTCTACTACTGCAGGTGTGGGGAGCGTAGGCGCAGGTCTCTGGGTCTAGGTTTCTATAGATAAGAATAAATGAAATGGGTCTGTTTTAGGCTGCTGTCAAATGTGAGCCCGTCTATTTAGTGATTTAAAGATGATTTTCCTTCCTGTCCTCACATCTGTGTCTTTACCCCTTAGGCGCAGGTGTTTAAAACCTCGTCGACAGCAGGGCAAACTCCACACCTCCAACCTAAATGGAGCAAAGAGAGACCAAGGTACCTCCATGTCACGCCTAAATTTAATCTGTGGAGGCCACGCTGAGTCCGGTCCATCCAATGACAAGTCAGATATGTCCCCTTCTCGAGAATACCGTAATTCAAGGGAGGACCTGACCAAACATGTTCCAGCTAACATGCTGCGACACGCCAAGGGGAAAAATCCCTCGGGTCCCCAACGAGGAGAGAGTTTCCCCCTGAAGGTGACACGTGCCACAGAGACCAACAACTTGGACAACCCTCTGCTCCTTGAAGACTACAATCGGAGCTACAGTGCCATGGAAGGCAAAGAATCAGAGTACCACAGACACCACAGTGCCAATGACAATCGAGGCTACGCCTCTGATCCCCCGTCGCCTCCTCGCTTCCAGGGATATGTGCCAAGCCAGTCTGACAAACCTCCAGAATACTCCGCCTCAGCAGCCGACAGCCTGGCTCGACCCACTTCACTGAACACCCAACCAGGTCAGATCATCTTTTGCAGCTCCATTGACCAGATGAAGGAGAACATGTACCGCAGTATGGTGCCAACACTGGTCATACCAGCACACTACATGCGTCTGCCGTCTGAGTTTTCCGGAAAAGATGGGAAAGATCAGAAAGAACAGGATAAAGATGGCGGACAGATGGGAGGAGGTCAGCAGCATCATCACCACCACACACAGAAGCAAGGCCAGCAACAACTGCAGCAGCAGCAAGGTGGTTCGCAAGGGGATGACTCTGAGGAACCAAGCTGGGCTTCAGACTCCTCTGGTGGACCTGTGACAATCCCTGTGCTCTTCAACGATTCCACCATGGCTCAGATGAATGGAGAGCTGCAGGCGTTGACAGAGAAGAAGCTCCTGGAGCTGGGTGTCAAACAACATCCTCGAGCATGGTTCATCTCCCTTGACGGTAGAGCTAATGCTCACGTGCGCCACTCCTACATAGATGTTGGAAACGACCTCAGTGGTGGTGGTGGAGGTATTGGATTTGGAAGTGGTTCTAGCAGCACTCCGCGAGACATTAATCTCGAGTCTGCTCTGGATGTCCACGGACGGAAGTCAGGAATGAACCAGAAGGGAAAAGATGAGCGGTGGGGAGG
>NC_024314.1:3798303-3805138 GCF_000523025.1 Cynoglossus semilaevis
AAGGAGGGGCGGGGGGTAGTTCGGAAAGGCCATGGTCTTAGCAGCACAGGTGTGAAGAACTACTCCAAGCTGGCCTACCCCGACCACAGTGAGCCCAGCAGCAGTGAGGGACGTCCTGTGTCACCGGAGGAGAACTCCCTCACCCCTCTGCTAGATGAAGGTCCATCCTCACGTGGCTCTACCATCCCTAGAAGAGGACGTAGTCGTGTGAACAGCGGCCGCAGCAGCAATAGTGAGAACCGCCGCGATTCCATGACCAGCCCAGAGGATGATCCAGACGACAAAGACGAGAACAAGAAGAGTCCGTGGCAGAAGATTGAAGACAGGCCTCTCATGGTTTTCCATCCAAGGAAGTGAGGTTTTTAAGGGTCTTCACAAATGCGAGTCTTTACACATAAAAGACATGATGAGATCCTGATAAGCACAACCAGACTGGACTGGTCTGATTTCAGGTTGTGGTTAGATCTTTGTGTTTGTGGAGAAGGTCCAAGCAGCTCCTAGTAACAGTCATTGTCTCCATGTCAGTTAATTCCACTGGTTTCCTCCACATCACCTGTTGTAAAGTGAACGAATCCTTATCCCCTGTCACATCACTGACCTTTGGTCTGAGCCATTGCATCTGCTGACTGTGGAAATAGCCATTTTTGAGGAAAGAATATAACGATGAAGCACTTCCTAAAAATTGAGAACTAATCGACAAATAGTTACCATGTGTTTGGGAGTAGATAGAATTTTATAGGATTATAGGATCATTGATGGATTATGATGTGAATTAACATGTGACATGTTAAACTTGAGGCTAATGTTAGCGGTCGAAAGTTTGTGCCTCTCTTTGATGGACTGCACCCTTTTTTTTAAATTTTAACACATTCTTCTTTTTCAAAGACATTCCCACACACATGTCCTTGTAGGGAACCTCACCCTTATGTTTGAATCCCTTTTTTTCCTGACACCCTGTGACGAGATGTGCTATAAAACCCAACACTGCTCCTTCGGGGACATTTGTGACTTCTTCTTCCTCCTGTACCATGTTGTAATGATTTTCATTGTAAAGCATCAGCCTCAAGTCTGTCCTCTTCTCCTGTTTCTATTTAATACAGTGATCTGCTGTAATAACTCTGCCAAAAGTATGCATTTCTGCCTTTCCCTGATGATGCCAGGAGTTTTTGGGACAACACGACTGCAGGTTTCCTGTTGTGTAAATAGAGGCCCTGACATTTGGAAGACCATATTGTATAGAAAAGTTGCATGCATATGAATGTATGATCGAAACAAAAGGCACCCACAGCCCTTCACACCAGAGTTTTCAGCCTTTGTGGAGAAAATCTTGATGCCAAGAATTTTTCTTATTTTAAATGATTTACACAGAAAAAAAAAACATTTTTGTATAGAAATGCCTGATTATTATTATTCTCATAGACCACATATGCGAAAATTAATTTAGCATTCTGGTTGCAAATGTTGGCTGCAAATAGAAGGCCAGGAAAATGCTCTGTTGGTTTGGGAAGTACGTAGGTGGGGAAAACATGGTCGTGAAGATGAAGGTCACAGTCACAACTTTTGGCTCTTTTTCAATAGAACATACACGTAATTTTAATAGAATCAAAAATATAGACTGAAGCATAATCCAACCAATCACATACACAGTCCTCATGACTGTGTATGTGATTGGTTGCAGAAAGAAATTGTGAAATCTCCAAAATCATAAGACCTAAAAGTAGCAGTCGAGACCATTGAGACCAACAGTTAAGGAAAAGGATGACTGGAAGTTGAGAGGAACAGATGATGCACAGCTTTGCTCTGTAACATTCGATCAGTGATAGTTCCTGGCGCTTCACCAATAGCTTTGTTCATTTCTTATCTGTGGTCCGTGACTCCGCTCTGATCTGAGCAGCAGGGCCTGGACTACTTTTCTCCTGTAAGTGCCTTTTTCTCATAGGATTGAGTGATAGGCGTGCAGGTCCCCTTTCAAACGTTAGTCAACACCTAATGCAATGTAAACTGATAGGCACTAATAAGCACACTGCATTGTGATTACTCCAACACGCGTCACTCTGGGGAGCATGTCTGCCAAAACTTTTCTTGCAGCTTTTTCATTCTTAAATTTTTTTTTATTATATCTATACCCTTTTTTCCAGCCAACTTGTAAATGGTCTGATGAACTTTATGAGGTTTTCACTGTATACACTATGTTGTGCATGTAATCTGTAGAATAGCTCTGTTTTTGATGAAACATTTTGTAGGTGATGATAACGAGGATGTTTGGCACAAAATGTGATGCACTGACGCATTGAATTGTGTTTCCAAATTAACATGGTAGTGTGCGATGATGTACATTGGACCTTTTCTCCCCTCCTGATCCACTTCTAATAAGATTCACTTCCGGTCGTAAATGTTTACAACGACATACTGACCAACATTCACATCCCTGCTGTTGTTGTTAGCATCACTGCCGTCGACGCATTGACAACTGTGAACTCCAGTAATGTCAGTCAGCAGATCTGTAAAAGCTTGTGTGCTTCAAAAACTTGAAGAGGTTTTTGTTCTTTGTTTCGCTGCACAGTATATGATTTGGGGTTAAAATCTGAAAGCTTGTACAAAAATCCTTCTGACTCTCTGCTCCTCTGTGCCATTTGCTTGCTGTTCATAAGCCTGTTTCCGTCGCTGAAGTCTAATAATTGTAGAGCCCTGAAAGGATTCCCGCTGAACTGTTGTGTACACCGCTGTACTTTGAACCAGATATTGATTTATTATTGAATTACTATTGGGTTGTGCAATTGTTGTTTTCATTTTGTGTTAACTGAGAGATCTGTGTGTTTCCTTGATAGACTGTAAACTTGTATTGTGCCGGTTTCAGAGAGGGTTTGTTCATGCCGATTTACAACCAAGATGAACTCTGACCTCTTGAAACCTGGAAAATATGATTTCATAGTGGAATACATGTCCAGTGGAACAAAGTGTAGGCCTTTGTCCTGTGCAGAACACCATTTGCTTTAGTCAGTTGTTTGTAAACTGTAAATCAATTCTTTCTGTACACGAGACAAATAAATCAATTTGTTCCCACAGTCGTTTAATGTTTGTGGATTCATTTTGATGATGAATTGAATCTAAACTTGAATGTAAGTAGAGCCTATTTTAAAAAGTCTGTAATATTTTACTCTGGTTTTTAAATACCTATATTCTGATTCTGTCTCCAAAAAGCAAAACAACACAAAACGTTTTTACTTGTTGGACCACACAATACACAACAGAACATGGTTAGCTCGAAAATAATTTTGTCCTTTGATATCCTTTTAACTTGAAAGGATGCGTTCTCTTTGTGTTTGTATAGATGCTGAGGAAAAAGAAGTGAGGCATGATGGTCTCCAACACGCTTTTTATCAAATGGCATCTGCTGTTAAATATTTCCCTCTCCTGGGTCAAATAAAATGATTCTCATCATCAAATAAGAGAGGAATAGAGGAGGCAGCAATGCATCATGACAGAGACTCCTTTCTGTAAAACACCAACAGATGACACCCAAACAAATGACGACAAGAAGTCACGGCTTTTTGAATCCTAAAGAAGGCAGTATTGCAACTTCAGAAATGCTAACTGCCAATAAACCCCAACCAATCAATAAACCAACCTTCAAATAAAAATCACCATGGGGGCTCAACTGTCACTGCAGCCCCAGGCAGAGGAGATAGCAACGTTAGAAGTGATACGTCCACCAATCAAGTCTTTCTTCGAAAAAATTACAGAGGAACAGTGGCTTCTCCTGAAAACTGGTGTGCTGGATGGTGGTACGGAGAAGTTGCTAGCAGAATTTCTTCTAGAACTAATCGCTGGCCTTTCAGATGCGCTGTTAGCTGAACACATCAACCTAAATGTTGTTATTTCAGAGGAGCTCGTGGTGTCCACTGTAGTGCTCCCGCTCACCCGCAGCTTGGCAGAGTTTCTGGTTTTTGAAGACAAAGTCAAGTGCAACAGCATTGACCTGCTGAGTGACCTGATTGTTCAGGAGGTCACGGAGATTGCTGACTCCGTGCTGGGCATTGTAACAGATGCTGCAGAAGCTGCATATGTGACAGCTCCCTGCAGACTCAGTGCCATGATCAGCCATGCCTCTAATATATTACACACTCTGGAGTGCAAAGTGTTTGTATTTAAAACTCCAGCACAACGCCTGCAAGCGAAAAAAATACATGCAGCTGAACCTCAGGACTCAGGAGAGTTGTCAGCCGTCCGATATGTGAGGGAGGAAGTGAAAAACATCACAATGCCGTTGCTGAAAGACTTGCCTGACTTTGAGTACGAGCTGTTCCAATCGTCTGCTTCACTAGAGGTTGACAATGCAGCAGCTAAAATTTACAATTTTATGGAAAAAAACATTAGTCGATTGGACAACCCCAAAATAATGCTCAAAGTGAGCTTGGAGCTGCGAAGTAAAATAGAGAACATCCTCGCCAAGCAGTTAATTAAAGCGTCAATATGTCACATAGTGGCACAGCTCCAGACTGGCTCTGTACCTGATGCTGAAGATGAAAACGGGAAGTCGCTGCAGATACTTCTCACCAGTGTCACACGTCTGCTCATCATTGCATCAAATGAAGATCTTCCCTATATGGCTGTGGATGATATTGATGTGTTTTGGAGATTAAAGTACATTTTTAGTGGTAAAGATTTGGATTTCACACAAAACCTAGTTAATATCATTTACCTTTACATCATGAAGGAGCCACACGATGATACTATTTCAGACTTGTACATCACCATATGGGTCAAAGTACAATGTTGCATGGGCCTCGTGAGTTGGTGGTTAAACACTCAGGCAATCATCCAGAGTGGCAAAGTGACAGACACTTTAATAGGGCCTGAGCCTGAGGTGAGTGAAGCTAAAGCAGTCCAAGTGATAGACACTGACCAGGAAGACTTGGAAAATGAAGAGCCTGCCCATCAAGACAATAAATCACATACTGAGAATAACAAATCCACTTTTCTTGTACGAGAGATCACTTTAATCAGCGATGCAGAGGTGACAGATACTGACCGTGAAGACTCTGACCACAAAGACAACAAATTACTGAGTGATGAGAAGTACAATTTTAACAATTGCTCTAAAACATTCAGAAAACTCACAAAAGACATTTTTACTGACCTGCATGGCAAGTGGAAAAGTACTAAAAAGTACATTCTCTCCTCCATCCATTGCTTCCTCAATTCCCAAAATAAAACAGGTTTCTTCACAACTTGCCGCAAAAGCTTTGTGAACATTGTCAAGCGTAGAAACAGGGTTGGTGTCATCTGAGCCCTCATACTTGCCAAACCATGACTGTAAAACATATAAAGTATTCCAGAGACAACCATCTGTGTTTTCCTTGGAATCATTTATCCAAAAACAGGACAAGTAGGAAATAATCTGTGGACCATTTTAAAATTAAAATGAAAAGTTTTTTTGTTCAAATACCTAACTGTGTCTGGAATTACTAATAAAATATTTTTTAAATAATTGATGTTANATTGTATGTATAATATTGTATTATATATGTTTTGGTTTTTGTTGGGGGGGAGCTTCCGCAATGTTGGCCATGTTGGATCACCATGGTTTTGTTTAAGTAAAGGAAACGACATGTTTTGTTACTGCTGGGACAGCATTTGTAAATAGAGAATAGGGGAAGTCTTAACCACAACGTTTTACTTAACCACAACATAGAAGCACAAAACAACCAAAAATAAATAAATAAATAAGGTTAGTTCCGCTTTAAGATGACGCCTACATTGAGGCCGCCTACATTGTCACGTGACCGCTTGTGTCACGCGATTATTGAATAGTCAACACTTGTACATTTTCCCGTTAAATTCATCGTGGACCTTTACTTAATTACAACATATATGTGACACTGTAGGCTGAATGCGCCAGGTCCTACAGGTAAGAGAAATAATAACGAATAACCCTACCAAGAAACATTAGCTTTTGTGTTAGCCACCTAGTCTGCTTAACTACTTGCTAAGCTACAAGATGCTTTTATGGTGGCATTGTTTGAATCCGATGCGAGGTTTTGTATCACTGTGGTTATTAAAACACTAATAATCATTAATGCAAGTAATATTTGAGTGATTTATTTAATTGCCGAGTAGTTTTCGAGTATTGTATTGACGAGATTATTTTTCTTTGTCCTAGGCTTTAAACCGAGTATGCAGCGCAGTATTCTCTGCTAATACCATTTGTGCCTTCAAGTCATCTAATACAATGGTAATGTGTTCTGCCGACTGATGCAACGTCACCAAAATATGTCAAATACTGTACGAGACACATTTTGTGTTTTTTAACTGTGTTGAATCGTGTTGCAAGTATATACACTAGCCCTTATAATAATAATAAGAGCGTAATATTTATTGTGTACACATGAAGGAGTGACATATCCAGAAGATATTAATTTTGCACGTTTTTGACTGTTGAACAAAGAATACATTTGCGTAGAAATGCGCATTTGCACACAGTTGATATGGTGTAAACACTTTCTAACGAAAAAACACACCCGTCTGCCCACATTCTTTGTCAAATATAGAAGCCACAAACGTAGTAGATACACTTATGGCTTAAAATGCATTATGGTTCTATCACGTGTCAGCTTTTTGCCTGTAGAAAATAACATGTTTTTTGGTTATTTTTTCTGTTTTGTACATCTTCACTGCTATAAGAACAAAAAAATAGAAATTGCAGAACAGTAAGTTTACAGCTGAAGTCACAGTGACATTTGCTGACACGTAGCCATCAACATACATAAGAAGGACGTGAACTCTATAATGTTTGGTGTTGAAATCCACATTATCAATTTGTCAATGGTGGTTC
>NC_024314.1:3805170-3821286 GCF_000523025.1 Cynoglossus semilaevis
TCCCTGACATGAAAAAACCCAACAAAACCAAGATGATAACAGAGTCATGCAGGCAACAGTTCACTATACACACAGTGTTTTGGCCATAGCCTATCATTTCATCATTTCCTTCATGTTGTTCAGGATTTTCAGGTGGTGATCTTGGTTTTGGCTTTGCTGGGCCTCAGCTCAGCGCTGGTCTGTCCTGATGGAGGCATGTGTGAAGACAGAAACACCTGCTGTAAGAACACCGTGGGAGGATACGGGTGCTGTCCACTACCTCATGTGAGTTAAAACGGACTCACAACGGTAAAAGAAGGAGCTTGTTGTACTGAGTGTGTTTGAGAATTTAACAGCGTTAACATGATTAGAATTCTGTCCAGATTATCTTTTTTCTGGTTTGTATCTACAGGCAGAATGTTGTGCAGACCACCTCCACTGCTGTTATGAAGGAACCCTGTGTGACTTGGTCCATAAAAAGTGTGTTAATAAAACTGTTTCCCTGCCCTGGCTAAGACGGCTTCCTGCCAAACAGGCCTTTTCTGTCTCTCAGGTAATATTGGTGTGTCCATGTTGGATGTCTTCCGTACAAGGATGTGTTTAAAAGATAGAAGACAGAGGTTTTCATCTTTGTAAAATGTTGTTGGAGACCCCTGAGAGACGTGTCTTAGCTCGGATGCCTTTTGAAATTATAACATCTGTCTTTGAACTTTTTCACTTGCTATTATCTTTACTGGATTTTTTTACTACTAACAGTCCACAATTCTCATCTTTGTTTCTGTGCTGCTTTCACTCTCATCCTTCCCTGTCTGTGGTCCAGCTCAGTGAGAGCCTGAAGGTGGTTGTCTGTCCAGGAGATGATGCAACATGTCCAGATAACAGCACTTGTTGTCAGCTTCATGGAGGCAACTGGGGCTGTTGTCCACTGCCCAAGGTAGTTAACCTGAGATGATGATTTTCACATATCGATGTCTAACCGATATTTATAAACATTGACGTTTTACTTTTCTCATTTCAAATTTTTCACATGTCTAACTTTTATTTATTTGTGTGTATCTGATGATAGTTCCAATCCTAATCCTGTCGATGTGACTAAATAATAAATGATGTTGGTTCCTCTCCACAGGCTGTCTGCTGCGGTGATAAACACCACTGTTGTCCTGAGGCAACAACGTGTGATATAACGAAACAAAAGTGTGTCTCTGCCTCATTGGAGTCTTTCCCCATGTTGGAAAAACTACCGGCTCTGCAGAACAAGGACAATTCAGGTAGGACAATGTGTGCTTGACTGCAATTAACCAACTAACTCATATAATTAAATATGAGCTCATAATTTGAATCAATTGTTCCACAGACGCAGATCCTTGTAGATAAATCACAGTTTGTGTGTGTTTTCCACAGATGAGGGTGTTGTCTCAGTGACCTGTCCAGGTGGTAAAAGCAGTTGCCCAGACAGTTATACCTGCTGTCTGCTCACCAGTGGAGACTATGGCTGCTGCCCGTACACAGAGGTAACTGTTCCACAAAGGGCTGCTGTGGCTGCAGGGTTCTGTTCCAGTCAAGTAAAATCTTCAGGGTTTGCTACAGAAGCCAAAACACACGTTCTATCCAAATCCTATTCAAACATCTCTGACCACCATGTCTATGATGTTTAATACAGTTCTGTCTGTCTGTCTATTTAGCACATGTACAGTAGAACGATGTACTGAATGTCTTTTGCCTAACGTTCTTCTGCTCCTTATGCTGTTCACCTCCAGGCTGTGTGCTGCAGCGATCAACTCCACTGCTGCCCCAGTCACACAGAGTGTGATGTGAAGCGTGGCGTCTGCAGGTCGGCTCAGACAATAGTACCGCTGTTGAAGAAAGTCCCAGCTGTTCCCAATGATGGTAAGCAGCTGACGCTTTATCTTTTTTAAATCTTCAGTTGGAACATGTCAGTTTTTTATTCACTGTAGTAGACTAGAGAATAGGAGTCTATTATTCATCAGAATAGAACACATGCAGGTGTTGACCAGCGAACTCTGCTGCTCTGTCAGTTAAATGTCCAGACAAGAAGACGGCCTGTCCTGATCAGACCACCTGCTGCCAGATGACCAACGGCTCGTACGGATGCTGCCCAATGCCTAATGTGAGTAGCAGTGAAAAGCTTTTCCCATTTACTTGTGCATTTTGAATATGTTTTAATGACAGTTTAGGGGGAAAAAAAAGTCCTACTCTCACTTTTTTAATCCATGACTTTGTTTTACTGTCGTCATTCAAAGAGATGACTTTTTCTCCTGTTTCAGGCCGTCTGCTGTTCAGATCACATGCACTGCTGTCCTGAAGGAACCATGTGTGACCTACGGCACAGCACCTGTGTGTCCACTCAGGGCAATACTGTCACCATGGCTTCTGAGGTCAATGCTGCTGTGACGGAGCTGGTGCTCCCTCAGCTGTCAGGTGAGAGTGGAAGACTGTAAGACAGTAAGACCCTGGTTCAGATTTTACACTGGTATAATCTCACCTCTTTGTAAAACCAGTGGTGAGATGAAATCAACCTATTGACTGACAGTGATTTGTTTGTTTATTTCTCAGATGCTTCTGTTCCCTGTAATGAATCTGTGGCCTGTGCAGATGGAAAGACCTGCTGCAAAAAAAAACAGGGTGACTGGGGCTGTTGTCCTTTACCTGAGGTAAATTCAAAACCACTGTGTCATCAAACACACCAGCATGAACTAAGGGTTTGACTTTGTAGAGCTGCATGTTTAAGAGGTTTGCCAGAGACACGTTACCTCTTTCTCTCTCTCCTACTCTCTGTGTAAAAGAAGATGAATTTCCTGTGCATGTCTTCCCTTCAGGCTGTCTGTTGCGAGGACCACTTGCACTGTTGTCCCCACGGCACCATCTGTAACCTGGCAGCGTCCACCTGTGACGATCCCACATACAACACCGCAGTGACGCCTTGGCTTAGGAACGAGCCTGCCTTTTCTTTACAGTCGGACAACAACAAGTGCGATGAAACCACGTCCTGTCCTGGGAACTCCACCTGCTGCGGGGCCGCGGGGGGAGAGTGGGCCTGTTGTCCTCTGGCTGAGGTGAAGAATGACCTCTGCTTTTCATACCGTTTTATTAAAAAAAAAAAGAAATTAGTTAGTAAAACAGTGACAAATTTCACATCCTGTCTCCATCTCAGGCTGTGTGCTGCGACGACCACATCCACTGCTGCCCCTATGATACAACATGCAACCTGAAGGCTCAAACCTGTAAGGATCCTTTCGGTTTTGTTCCTTCAATTTCCTGGATGAAGAAGCTCTCTCCTCTGACTATTAAGGTTGGGAATGAGAACTGTGACGGACAAACCATGTGTCCAGGGGGCACGACCTGCTGTAAGAAGACTTCTGGACTGTGGGCCTGTTGTCCGTTACCTCAGGTCAGTGTTCTGTGAACCTTTGTTACTGACAGACGTGACGTCATTGATAGAGAATGTTTGTTTTGTTTCTTTTTTTATTGATGAAAATAATCTCGTACGAGAAAGACACGTTTGCTCGTAAGTGTCTGGTACACTTGATTGCTCTTGAATAAAATCTCTTCTTTGCAGGCCGTGTGCTGCAGTGACCAGGAGCACTGCTGCCCCAAAGGCTACAAGTGTAACGTGGCTCAGCAGACGTGTGATAAACCCGGTGGTCTGACTCTGCCCTGGCTGCTGAAAGTACCTGCCCTGCAGAGGGAGCCCACGCGGGCTGTATCACTTCCAGCTCAGCTTGCCAGGAAAATGTGTGACTCCAATACCAGCTGCCCCAAGGATACAACCTGCTGCTTCATGGAACAGACCCAGAAGTGGGGCTGCTGCCCTCTGCCCACGGTAAGACCGGGACTGCAACACGTTTATCCAAGAAAAACAAACCGTACCACACTGACTTATGTTCCCCTCTTCTGCCACTCAGGCTGTCTGCTGCAGTGATGGAGTCCACTGCTGTCCCAACGGTCACACCTGTGAGCCACACAAGTGGTCCTGCTCCAGGGGTCCTCATGTCATACCCTGGTTCACTAAACTCAGTGCTTACAGTGAACCAGACTCAGTGACTGATGTGAAATGTGACAACAAGAGCAGCTGTGCTGCAGGAACCACCTGCTGTAAACTGCCCACAGGAGAGTGGGGCTGCTGCCCTCTGGTCAAGGTACGAACATCGTCCACCCACTTAGAAGACCCTCCAAGAAAGGGTTTGTACAAGTGTTGGAGAACTGTGTTTGTAACCTGTGAGAAGATACTCAAATATGAGAGTGTGGCTAGTGTTAGCAGACAGTTAGCCTAACTACAGTAGGTTAAGAGGATTTAGTAAGAAATGTATATAAATCCATCACTTTTGTTTCCTGCACACACATGAACAACTCACACCCTGTGACTCTCGACTCCCCTTCCTCTGCAGGCGGTGTGCTGTGAAGACCACCAGCACTGTTGTCCTCAGGGATACACCTGCAACATGAAGACGGGGACATGTGACAAGAAGGACAAGAACGTCCTCACACACACCCTCCATCAGATCAAAGTGGTACAGCCCCAGTCCCAGTTCTCGGAGGACGACGTGGGCGTACCATGTGACAGCACGGGAGACCTCCAGTGCTCTAAGAGCGAAACGTGCTGCAAGACATCACCCTCAGGGTGGGCCTGCTGCCCCTCCCCTCAGGTATCTGTTCATCACTGACCTCTTTATTTATGTTTTTTTTTTGTTTACAATCAAATGATGACAAGATGTGGGCAATTCCTTTTTCAACCACACGAGTAATCCATCACTACACTACATCTTCTCTCTGTTTCAGGCCGTCTGCTGCTCCGACTCTAAGTACTGCTGCCCTGCAGGATTCACCTGTGACTCGAGGACAGCAAGCTGCAGCAGGATAAACAGCAACCAACTGAGCTGGGACACTTTCTTTGGAGATAAACGGAGAGACTTTGTCCCACGCGGACTTTAATTTAACTGAGATATCTGCACCTTAGGAGATGTTTTCATTTTGTGGGTATTATGGGATACACCATGGTTGTAAAAACAAACTGTCGATCACTGTGGTCTGCTGCGGTCGTTCACACTTGAAACACAGGCAGTCGACTCTTTTGCTCAGCATTTGGAAATAGGTTTGTGAACTGATGTAAAGGGGGTTTGCTAAATTTTTCTTATTGTCTACAAACCAATGAAAACTCCATGTCTTCTTAATGGAGACATTTTAACTAATAAGTTAAAGCTAATTTAAATAATTTGTCATTTGTCTTTTGTCTGTCACTGTTCTTTAGACTTGTTTCATCCCTAATGTTGACGAAGCACACCAGCGATTCTTATTTTTTCTGTCGGTCTGTCACCAGGTGTTGTCCACATAAAGGTTCGGTTTGTTGTTTAACTGTGAATTTGATTTGTGTGTTACTTAATTTTTCCATTTATTGTGTTTTTTATGATTGAGGGTGAAATGCCCAGGAGTAAAAAATAAACTTGGGTTGTTTTTTTTGTTTGTTTAATTTAAAACTATTCAAAAAATTGTTTGAAGAGTTAAACTGCTGTTAATTTTGGACAATATAAATCAACAGGTCTAAACAGGCTGGATATGCCTTCTACAGCTGTAGTGCAGATGGTGCTCATCATGTTTAAATTACACAAGTATTTATTTCTTGGACAATGAAGTGGAAATTTCCTATTTAATATAAGTGAAACACTGCTTAAGTGACAAATAAAAACAAGAAGTTGTCCTTTATCAATCACATTGAAGACTTTAGGTGAGGTCTTTTTCTGATGCCAGTTATGTTTGCACACAATTTCTTGCCAAAAGTTTTAAAAAAAAAGAAAATTCAAGATCAGTCTTTTTTTTTTTTTACTTTAAATCATTTTAAGCAAACTATCATTTTAAGTCTCTGTAAATGAACTTGAGGTCTTAGTTTAAAAGAATATCTTGATATAAATAAAATCATCAAGCAGTGACGGCAGTGATGGCTCGCTTTTTTTCCCTTTCTGACCCTAAATTTAGAGGAAAAACTATTAACCATTTATGGCCATATATGTACTTAAGAATCTGGCATTTAATACAGTGGTCTGCAGCCTTTTTTTTTTCTCTGAGAACTACTTTTACGAAATAGAAATGGCCCAGAGTTACTCATGTTGTCAAACAAATGATTGCTTGTTTCAAACAAACTGTCTTAGTACGCTTTCTTTGCCTAAACATACATACACAATATATATATATATTACATTTTGGATTAAAACATCACCAATCTATTATTATTGTTGTTGTTGTTGTTATTGGCAGTGTGGCAGTCCAAAAGAACATCCAGGTAATTAAGGCCGTATTGTACTTCCATTGTCGTCACGATGTCGCCCTCTGCTGAATGAAAAGAGCACAACCGAGTGCACTCTGTCTGCACGATTGGCCCTCTGCTGTTTGAAAGGAGCACCCAAACAATAACATAGGTTTTAGTAGTTATATATGATTAAAGAGGTTGATAAAAATTAAACTAAAAATATGACAGACCATTAGTTCAAAAGGGGAAAAATGCTGAACTAAGCCAGCATTAACTAAATGTTTGCCTACACATAAAGATTGGCTAAATATAATTTATAAAATAAAAACTAGTAATGATAATTATAATAAATGATGTCATCTCTTGAGTATAATCTGTTGACAGGACATGCATCACCAAAGACCCCCACACCTACTCACCCCTCCACATGCATACACTTCCTCTGGCCTTCACCCTCCATATTCTCTTACCCTCCGCCCTCTGAATGTCCCGCCTCCACCTCGTCATCGCAAAGTTGTTATGACGACGTGTGGAAAACACAGGACAGTTGGATGGAGATCAGGGTGTAGGGTTGTGTGTGGCCCACTTTAATGTCAACTTTTGGCAGCAGTGTAGTACCAGGCTGAGAGAGGCGCTTCCCTACCTCAACTGCCACCTGGTGGCTGGAAACGGAAGCTAAAGAAAAACTTTTTTTTTACACCTTATTTTTCAGCTCCTTAGTTGAAGGAAAGGCGTGCTAATGTATGTGTGTGTGTGTGTGTGTGTGTGTGTGTGTATTATAACATTAATTTGAAAATAAAGGAACAACAACTGAAACTTTCAGGTGATCAAATACAGCAAAGCAGCATGAAAACTAATTCAACTTAAACTTCACACAATAAGCCTTTAAATCTTTCACCATCATCATCATCATCATCCTCATCATCATCATCATCATCATCATCATCCTCCTCATCATCATCATCATCATCATTCTGATTCAACAACACATGTTGACTCATCAGTGTAGTAGAGAATGGTACTACGTTAATAAAGACAGTAAAATTTGGCCAGTCTGGTCAAATATACTGAGCCTTGAATTTTTGAATTGTTGAAAATCTGTAATTTTCTTTGTGGAGCGGAACACACTTGTTTCGTGTTCCTGTTTTTTTCCCCATCCTCTGGTCACGTTTCTCCTCATGTGTGAGGGAGACGTGTCGAGACCTGACAGCTCCACTGAAGCCGCTCAGGTCTATGTATAGCTGAGTTGACCCACCAACAGCAGAGAAAAGTGAAGTGACAAAAAGTTTGACGTGACAGAAAACGTTTCTCCTCAGCCTCACTATTGGTCAGAGGCTGATCCCATTCACATGTTGCCAGGGAGAGGAAGCCAGAACCTAAAAGACTACACACACACACACACACACACACACACACACACTCACTCCCACTTGTGGCATTTTGTTAATTCCCATAGGAACAGATTCCATTCGTGTCACAGAGGGACAGCAGACGTGTTGGGGGAGATGGGCTGGGTGGGATGTGTGAGGGGTTACAGGTGTATGTGTTGTTGCTTAAACAGCTGCAGAGGAACCTGTCTAAACTTCTCTTGCCAAGCATACAGAATTACAGCTTTTGTTATTTGGCAAAAGTTTACCAGTGCCATTGTAGTTGGTGGGCCTGTCTGTTACCTCGATTCCTTATAAAACTGAGTCTGGTGGAACCACAAAGAAAAATCTGTCCAAAATAATAAGGATGTTTAGAGCAACAATTTTAGAATTGAAAACAAATGAACAGAAGATAGCTAAAATCAACCAAATAGTAGCCAAAGTGTTAGCTGTAACAGAAAAACTAACGTTACTTAAAAGGCTAGGTATGACATTAGCATAAAGGTGGGACAGAAATGTCATTTACAGTTAGAATGACAGTAGATTAGCACCATAAAGGTTACTGATGACTACAGGTAGGCCTGGCAATCATTAAAATAATAAAATATAATGATATTAGCTTGATTAACCAAACCAAAGCTAGGTTGGCAGGTAGCTAACTAAATAAACCCATTAAGAAGAGACAGCTTTAGCGAACTAACAATAACTAAAAGGAAGCCAAGATAAAGTTGTAGAGATTTAAACATAAATGCCTCTGAAAAATATAATAACAGAAAATTATTATTTTTTAATTCTAGATGCAGACTGTCCACTCATAAAGGTGTATATACTTCAGGCAGGCATCATGTCTTATTTATTGTTTTTTTTTCATTAATCTCAGTGACCGTGTCAGCTCAGTGCCAGGGCTGACTGGACATTTGCAGCATCCATCCAAGGCCTTGGGACAGTGGTATGTGTGTGTGGGTGGAGGCGTGGGGGGCAGAGTGGGGGGCAGAGGTGTAAGAGCTCATAATTCAAACACACACACATGCTGGACCAATCATCGGAGCGTGAGGGGGCAGAAAGCCGGTAGGTTACACTTGGATACCGATATACACAGAAAACAAACCAAACCAACACACACACACACACACACACACACACAGTCTTCTTGTCTTCGGCTCATCGGGATCATTGACCTGTGACGGACAGGAAGGAAACAATCACTTGATCGTTCTTCTGAGGTAAACACAGGATCTTAAATGTTAGGTGTTGTCAAACTGTTGTTTGTGTGTGTGTGTGTGTGTGTGTGTGTGTTTGGTGGTGAAGCTCACACATTTGAAGTGGTGACAGAGAAGATACCTTCTTTGGAAACTCTTCTCAAATGTAGTGTGACCTGTGAGTGTTAGTAGGTTCATTATGATTTCTCTGGTTTAGAAACACATCTGTAGGTCAGGGGTGGACGTGTGTGGGTCATCTTCTGTCCAACACTGTCCTCTCAGGGCGGGAAGTGTGTGTGTTTTGATTCCTGGGGGTCTGCAGCCAACATGGCCGAGAGCTTCGAGGCAGAGAGACTCTGACAGCTGGCCCGGCCTGTGGAAAGCATGCTTCTGCTGCTGCAGCTTCTCTCTCTGTTCTATTTATACTCCCCTCACCAGGCTCTCTGCTGGTGTCTGTTCATTCACGCCAAAGACCTCGGCAAATAAGCCCACATTAAAATGCCTGTCAGTGACAAAGCTGCTCCGACCACCGTAGTTGAATGGGTTGGTTATTAAAAGGCCAAATACTACGCTCTTAAAATCTTTATTTTAGCTTTTCAATGTGAAATTGAAGCTACTTTGTTTGGTACTTTTGATATCCTTTCACCTTTAACCCTGACCTTTGGCAAATGTGTTCATTTATTGTCAACTTAAAAGTATCTTTAAACTCTTGATAACATGTTTAGTATGTATATTTGCTGTATTTTGTTTTGGTTTCCCGGCGCAGTGTGTTTTAATTTTAAGTTTTCCATTATTGTATCTTCTTGGTTGAACTTTTGATGTTCCTGATCAACGTCAAGCTATTGCTCTATAATAGATTCGTAGATACTGTAAGCCATTCTTTCTACAGTAGCTTACTACGATTCGAAAACATTGTATTTGCTGACCTCTAGTGGTTAAACCTTTGCTTGAATCGCTTCCCAGTTGTTTTCAGTGGTACAGATGGGCTGTGTGTGGGCTCAGCCATACAAACTACTGTGCCAACTGCTGGATTAATGTTGGACTCATGTTTGTTGTTGTTTTTTCTACAGTTCCCACAAATCAGATGCACAGCCACACTGACGGAGAAATGGCCATACCACGGGTTTTTAACTCCAACACACCTTTCATCATTGTATCAGGGGGATCTGAGCTTACGTTCCTGAGCAAGGAGGAGAACAACCAGGGCTGCGAAGAGGAGAAGGAATCACTGGTCCAGGCCATCACCCCACACCTGGGCCGAGTGATGCAGCATGGCACGGCCAAACACATGGTCACACAGGGACGTGAGGAGTCAGAGGAGAATCCCTGTGTGTCTATAGTGGCCCAGGCTGAGAGTGAGAACAATTCATATTTATTCTCGCTCTGTATTTATGTATCCACACCTTTATGAAAACCCCAAATTTCTTCACCACCGCAGGAGAAGACTTTCAAGAGTTCAGTCCCACCATCACTCAAGGCCCCTTCTCAAGGAGTCAGCAGCTCAAAAAACTCAGGTACTGAAATATATCCCATTCAAATCAGACTGTACAGCAGTACTTCTCAAATAGTGGGGCGGACCCCCATGGGGGGCGTAGTGAGGTGTCAGAGGGGGCTTCCAGTGGAATATGGCACGCTGGACATAAGTGTACAACTGCTGTAATGCGTGAATGATAACAAGTCTCCAGTCACTAGGTGGCAGCAACTCATACAGTGGTTTGTACAGATAAAATATACATGTTATCAGGTTCTCAATAGAATTTTATTTTGCCAGGCTGTGTGAACATCTCATAACAAAATAGTCATAAATATGGCCATCATCATCATCATTATACTGTATATATCATTATGTAGCCTGTCTGCTCCTAAAGTAATGACTGAGCACTTAGTATCTGAAGCTGCAGGAACAACTACTGTAGCTACAGATAAGGGTGCACGATGGACTTTGTCACCATAATGTAGGAAACCATTATGAGGTAGTTGAAGCATCTTCACCTTGGAAGATCCACATGGCGACAGATTAGTTAGTCACTGAGAGAAAAAATAATTCAGCCTGATGATCTGAGCAGCCTCTGTCTTGCTGTCCCTGAAACGTCACATCTGATGCTAAAAATATCTGTTTGCTGAATAAATCTCCTACATTTCAGGTCTGTCAGCAAGGAGTCAGCGTTCATAAGTGACACAGAGGATGAAGATTTTGATGTGTCCACCAAACGCTCTCACTACCACTGGCAGAGAAAACAGCGCAGAAAAGCACGAACCAGGCAGAGCCCGGAGGAGGGAGGAGAACCTCCTGTCATCTGTGGTCTGTGGGTGCAGGAGATTGACTGGCTCAAATCAGCAGACGCTGAAAACGTGGCGGCGGCATCATCTGCTGAGCTCATCCCGCCTCCTCCCCAATTTACTGACTCAGTCCTTTGCTCCTGCTGCCACAGAGACACACACTCCTCCACCTGTGATGAAGGCTGTAGCTGTGCTGAGTTGGGTGACTTTGTCAGAGAATCAGAGGATGTGTCGCCTTCAGAAGATCTGTGTAGATCAATAATGTCAGATGAAACGTCCAGTTCTGAGGACAGAACAGGCTCAGACTTTGATTGTGGTCTGGACCAGACCTCGGAGTCCATCTGCACTCATGACGGTGACTCAGACTCGTCCTGCTGTGCAGAGGACGACACACAAACACCAGAGAGGCTTGGAGTTGAAGCCAATGTTTCAGATTCAAACTTTGACCTGATGCACGTGTCTGGGTTTAACTTGAGTCATGTTGACTGGGATTATAACTCTGACGACCCGAGTGACACTGGTGAGGTCTTAAATGCAGTAGGAGGCAGAGTGACAAAGATGCCGAAACTCTGTGCGTCACCACTGCTTGAAGATTTGATAAAAGACACTCTTGAAGACTGGACACACAACATGGCCCACAACGAAGGACTCATATTTCATCATGTAAGATAACTACAGTTTCTACCTTTTACTCTCTGCCACCCACGGGATATATTTCAGACATTCCCACTCCTGAAAGAAAAAAGGGAAATAAACAAGGGGAAGCAGCATCCATTCAAGTTAACACAACACCATACACTTCTGGTGGCCAACATACTAACACACCATACACTTCTGGTGGCCAACATACATTACTAAGAACATTATTGAGTGTTATGTCAATATGCTAGGATTTGCAGTGATGAATCTGTGTTTTCCTATGCCTCTGTGATATTTTGTTGTTTATTTCTTTTCCAGCAACTCCAGCCCAGAGGCTGTCAGTACAGGGAGGGAGAAGAATACAGCATTCTCCACCACATTCAGAACGGATCATATGGCGATGTCTTCTGTGTTCAGGACAAAAGGACAGGATTCAAATGTGCTGCCAAGAGGGTGAGTCAATAAAGTGTGGGACAAATTGTCAAACTCAGTCACGGCCATGACTTTGGAGCGTAATATTCTGTGCTTGAACTCAGAAACGAGTTAAAACAATATCATGTCCAATGATGTCAGATTCCACTCAGTCATTTCAGCTGTGAGGAGGTGAGCACCTGGAGTGCCCTCAACTCTCCTCGAGTGGTGGAGCTCTTTGGGGCGGTGAGGGAGGGACCCAACATTGTGCTGTTTATGGACTTAAAGCCTGGTATGTATAGTATTTGTATGTCAAATATTTCAATTGCATTTTTAATGAATTGGAGCTGACAATTAAAATAGGCCTAATTAAACAAAGTTGATGCCTGTTGAAAACCTCTGCAGCTTGTTTGGCTCAGCTCCTAAAGGACATGAAGTCCTTTCCTGAGGATTTGGCCTTGCACTACCTACTTCAAACGCTGGGGGCACTAGAACACTTACACAATAGAAGCATCATTCACCTGGATATCAAAGGTATTCCACTTTAACACTAGCAGTGTTCATTTCATCTTAAGTCTATAATTTTTGTAGTACAAGTACTAAAAATGAGAAGACAAACTGTGTCAGGGACAAGGAGGAGTACAGATTTCTTCATCAACTAGAGTTTACTGATTTAAATGATGAACTCCATTATTTTGTTTTCCATTGTCTGGTCTACAGCCTGTTTTGGTATAATTTGAATGTGTTTTATGTAAATATATCAGCCAGTGCTATCAGTGAATAGCAGTGCAGTCTGTAACTGGCTCTCAGTAACTGTCAGGGTATTGACAAACTTTTCATATTCTTCTAGCCTTTGGCTGGTGCTCTGCTTCTGTGTACTAATCCTGGTGCGGCACCTCATCACAAAATCCTCAGTAATCCCTTCACAGAGGATTGTTCTAGCGGGTGTTTGCACAAATTAAGCCCCTGTATTGTGCTCTAAGTTTATTGCGAGCATGTTCGCTAAGTCCACAACCCTAAAACCCAGCAGTGGCGTAAAGTTAGAATCTCAGTGTGCTTTATTGTTAGAGAAGCCATCTATGGGTAGCCAAAGACAAAAGGGCATTTGAGGAGATGTTCCATCAGAAGCTGCAGAGCTTTGCTCCCATCTCTGTGACACTGTGACAAGCGCCTGATTTCTTCATAAAGAGCACCGAATGAAAACAAGCTGTCTCTCTGAATCATGTGTGTTGATTTTATTCCAGTTGACAACGTGTTGCTGTCTGCAGACTGCAGAGACACATTCCTCTGTGACTTTGGTCTCTCAGAGACGTTAGACAGCAGTGGACGCAGCAACAAGGCTTTCAGGGGTGAGTTGATTGTGACAGGTCCACAATGCACCACGACACAGTTAATACAATTTAATCATCCAATTGAGAGTGAATGTTGATAAAGAAGAGAACAGTAAGAGTAAAAAACAATTAAAACTTTTTACCCATTAAACTACAGACAAAAACAAATTGTGCTTCTAAACAGAAGATGATTTTGAAAAATCTTTGGTTCTCCTTTTGCTGATATGTTTGATATTTAGCATTGCAACATCAAAATCAGAGACACACACAAAATTTACCAGGACCAAAAACAGAAATGTCTTGTCAAATAAACCATGTCTTAGTAGCTGGAATATACTAAAATAATGAAATTCCCAGAAAAAGCTCCTGAAGTTCACAAATGAACACCAGCTAAAATCTTCATGTAGGTGTTGCGATCCCCGGCACACAGACCCACATGGCTCCAGAGGTGGCTCGAGGGGATCAACTCTGTGCCAAAGCCGATGTGTGGAGCAGCTGCTGCATGCTGCTGCACATGCTGAATGGCTGTCATCCTTGGATACGTTACTATTCACATCCTCTATGTCTTCAGGTAAGGTCATGTTGGTTTAATAATCATGTTTCTGTCAACAGAGTTAGAACAAATGTTTTGATTGCCAAATATTCACATTTCTGCTCAGATTGTCAATAAACCTCCACCTCTGTGGGAGGTGCCCTCCACCTGTAACAACTTCACAGCCCAAGTGTTTAGAGCTGGGCTCCAGAAGGAGCCTGATAGACGAGCATCGGCTAAAGAGCTGAGAAGGAAAACCATGCAGGCCCTGAGAGCAGGTGAAAAAAGATTTGATTTTGACTCACCTGCTACTTATATTCTGGTTCAGACTATCAATAGCTTTGATAAAGTGGAATAATCCCATGATGCATTGGTACTTAAAGAGAATCTTTTATGTCCTCAGTTGGAGGACTGAGCCCCCTGTCAATGACTGCTGCCTTTGAGACTCTTCATCAGAGCAAAAAGACACAGACTGTAGACACGCCCTGCTCTTTATCCTTTGGTCCCACTCCAAATACAGCAACAGGAGCCAAGATGCACTGGGTAAGCCCCTGGAGAACTACAGCAGTGGAGGAGGACAGCAATGACAAGGAGGAAGACTTAGACCACATTTCTGAAGTGGGGACAGAGTTGGACTCAAAGCCAAGGTCACTCCGAGACGACTACACTGCAGATGAAAAGGACCGGGACACTGACTCTGAATCAGACATTGACATGTACATGGGAGAGGAGGAACTCATGCAGGAGAGGTGGCTGAAAACCGATAGGGAATATGAGGGGGACTGGGAAGAGGAGGGCCAAGAAGAGGAAGAGGAGGAAGAGGAAGATTGGCACTCCTCTGGATATACAGAGTATCTTCATGCTCTTCGAGGTCTTTTTCCTTTACTTCGGAAGGGGCGACAGACAAACGACAGTCCATGGAGATCAGAGGCCGAGCTGGAATACCTCAGAGATGGTAAGTGCACAACTTCAAATTTATCAAAACACACAGGAATACTTCCATTTATCACACCTACCTCTGAAACATAGATCACAAATTAATTTAATGATCTACAGTAGGAGAATAAGTGGGACAATAAGTGGGCCATGGCTTAGCCTCTGGTAAAGATTGACTTGGAAAGAGAAATGCCAAGATAAATATGTTGTCTCTCATTAGATGTCCCCCAGGGCACCGTGTTCCAGACCCCCTCCCCTGAACCTCGAGATGATCCACCATCTTGTTTCAGCTGCTCAGATACTGCACAGATAGATGCCTCAGAGAAGGTGGGTTCAAACTGCAGACAATTATTTCCTTATATGTAGAGACAAATTAATATACATATATAGATATATAAATTTCTTTATATTGTTTTCCTGGTTCATCTGTTGTCAGGACTCTGAACATTCGTCTGACGACCTCAGCTCCGGAGTCTTTTCCTCCTGCAACAGCCAAACAGGGGGGCACCTGCAGTGGTTGGTGGAGAACCAGCTTCCCTCACACTGCTTCGATGGTATGATGGCTGGAGTTTTCTTTTGCTGCATTTTGAGGTGGTTTATAAAGAAGTATTTCTCATCAGGCGTGGACATCTGGATAGAGAACGTCCAGGGCGAGTGTCTCAGGATCCGAGAACACAGGCAGGTCAAGGTGGGCCACGTTGCTATAGGAATAAGTGAGCAGGTAAGAGGGTGTGGGTTATAGATTAAATTGTTCAGACAAAGAGGAATAGTCCAGTTAGACATGGACAACTCATTTTTTACTCAACCGTAGATTCTCTTTTTTACTTTGACAGCTTATCAAGACAGCAAGAACCCAATGGAATTAGAAGGTAGAGCTCAGAGGAACTCTGACTTATTTTGATTAAGAACTTCATTTTGACATGGACAACTAATTTTTTACTCAACCGTAGATTCTCTTTAAACTTAAGCACTCGGTGGTTATTATAAATAGTCTCAAATGTATACAAATTATTTTTAAAAAAATGGCTAATTTATATTACTATAAAAAGGTTTAGATGGTAATTTAAAAAATACTTTCCTACAGATTTCTGGTAAAGCCTTCACTTTGGAGACACTTGACAGAAAGTTGGTTTCTTTTGATGAAGAAATCAATGAGTCCTGCATGTGGTTCCGCTGCATTCCT
>NC_024314.1:3821298-3827458 GCF_000523025.1 Cynoglossus semilaevis
ACCTGACACATGTCACAGATGGACATGGAGAATCAAAAATGGCAAGCTGGAACTGCAAGAATAAAAATATATATATATATTTTTTAATTGTTTGCAACTGCTGGCACTCAGTCCAGGTAAATACACTATGTACCGGTAGAAAGATTGAAAATGTACAGCCACGTGGCACAAGTGAATCCTGCTGTTGTGGGCAGAACTGTATTCTAAGTTTCATTTTACCCTTGAATTATTATGCAAGTGATTTCAGAGATGAATTTTTAACTATTTGCTTTAGCATATGCAGTTATATAAACAGTGTAACTCTGGTTTCAAGTGGCTCTAAATATACTCAGGGCAAACACAGGTGCTAGACCTACTTTGAGGAACACAAACACACAGACCATAGAAACAATGGTCAAAATACTTTATTATAAAGTATTGTTCATGAAAGTTGAGCAATCGATTCAACACGTCAGATTATTAGTTCTGGTAAACAGCATGGTTTTTAAATGCTTTACAGTAGTAGTTACTCTTTAATTATTGCATTGATACATACGAGTGTTTGAGATGAGGCAGGATACATGGACCAAAACTGTTTGCATGAACTTGTTTCACAGACATGCAGAATTATTGTCATCTTTTTTCCTGTGATGTGTCATCTATAGTCACTGTTGAACAAGAACCATTAAATGAAATTTTTGGAATTCGTTTTTAGACCACACTTCTCAGACACCACAGCTGTGACTGTGTCACATACTGTAAAAAATATTTTACATATATTTAGATCCAAACTTTTTCAGAGATCATATTTTATGTATACAATTTAGAATACCTACATTAACATTTTTAACATTTACCTGTCCTTTAAGAGGTTTTAAGAAGAACTTTAAGAAGGTTTTAAGAACTTTCTAGTGCTGTTCTGTTTATTGTACTGAGAAAGAAAATGTCTTTTTAAAATAAACCCAACATGTCAATACTGGTTTGCGTCTTTAATACAACTGTTATGATGCAGTCTTGTCTTTGCTTTCTTTGTTTGAGTTCAAGTCTATGTTCATTATTTCATTCATCTTCTACAGTGTAATCCCTTTCAGTGCAATGAGAGGCACTTGAGCCAAACCCAGCGGTCAACAGGGTTCAGTTTGGGCACTGTGCCAGCCCGTTCACAGACACATATATAGACTAGCAACCATTCAAACTCACATTCATGCATCGTCATGGTCAGTAAACACTGAACAAATAACAAATTGCAATAAGGCAAGAGTACAAACCATTGATACATAGCCAAGTGTCCCAGTCTGCAACCAAGTAATTACAAATTGCAATAAGGCAAGAATACAAACCATTGATACATAGCCAAGTGCCCCAGTCTGCAACCAAGTAATTACAAATATTTAGTTAACTCTAAGATCAAGTTTCACAGTTGAGTTCTAAATAATAACCTTCCTTACAGTACAAGTCACTAGAAAAGTTTGAGTCAAATGTCTTTGCTTTTATCACAGTGTTGAGTCCTTGGATTTTCCACTCCTGGGCCAGGCCAACATAAGAAACATTTAAATTAAAACTGAGCCTGGTGGACCTGCTAGTAGTGAAATTCGAAAAAGATTAGCTCTCTCTGGTAATGTAATAAAACATGTATGCTTTCAGTTAAGCAAACCCAATCAGAAACATCAAGAATGGACATTTTGACGTGAAACATTCAAGTCCTACTGAGACACAACCAAAGCTTTGTGGGTATAGTGTTAAACTCAAACAACTGCAATATTTTTGGGAACGTTTTTAAGTGTTTTGAAGCCAGTGTCATGCATCCATTTATCAAAGTATATGTTAAACTTGACCAAGCTCCTGTGCACTACTCACTACTACTGTGCACCTTGCTGACGAGGAGTAGGGCTTGTGATTTGTTGGTAAATATGAAAAGGAGGGACATTTGATCCATGCAAACGGCGTTGATTGGTGCTGATGTAAGAGGGGGGAAGTGTTCGTACGCCGGCGTCTCCCTGGTTGCGCAAGACGCCATTTTGGAGTGTCAGTCAAAGATAACGGAAACATCGAGAAGCTGTCTTTCTAAAGGTAAATGTCCACACCAGCACACTATTTCGGCTTTAAAACAAGATACAACGTGAAGTATCGCGTGTCTTGCTCGAACGCCTTTCTTTCTGTCGTTTACAAACATACGTCAGGATGTGTTGTCTTTACTGTGACGCGGCACTTCGTTCTCGGCTTTTCCGTCATCCTGGTCACTGAAATAAAGTATATGTCAATAAATATTTAACTTTAACTATCGTTCATAGTGACAGTGGCCGTTTGAAGTGTGTAAGGCTTACATTATGCTAACATTTAAAACATAGAAAGGTCTTAATAATGTTTACTAGTGTTGGCGGTTGTGAGTTCGGACCCTGCAAACGCACGGTGTGCTAACTAGTCGAAGCATCCGCCCTTATAGCTTCACGTGAATGACACCTGCTAAAACTAATCGACTTCAATTGATCGCATTGTGTAAAAGACTAACACGTTAAAATGTAGCTACTAATTATGCTTGATATTAAAAAAATGACAAAAGCAAGCTTTTGCCGGCCTTAAGGTCACTGTATAGTTGGAATGCTAACAGGCTCCCACCTACGGCACTATTAGTGTTGTTGGAGTTTAGCAGCTGGACCAGGCCTCTCTCGTGATAGTCGTTTTGCTAACCGATTTAACCGTTTTGACAACGTGTGTCGAGCCCATTCTGTCATTGTCTTAAGCAACAATTCACCCTCAGATAAATATGTTCGATTACGTTGTCGAGTTTTACGTTAAATTGCTTTGAGGTTGTGAGAGAGTCCACTCAAAACTTCCCAAAAACCCAAGCTGACATTTTGCTAAAACGTAAAACGATAGCCCTCTCGCTCATTGTCTATACGTTTTAGTCTATTGATGTCTCTAAACCAAATTTAATAACGTGTTTTATATATACAATAAAACGACACTGTTGTCATGTTATTGAGATGACTGATGATCATATTTTTGAATCGATTATATGTAATAAACTTCTGGTGGATTATGCCCCTTTTTGTTTTTTGAATATATTTAAACAACAAAGACGTGAGTTAAATAAATGTATTATTTTGGCTGCTGCTATTGACTGTCAGTTGAGTAGGTAATGTTATAGCTACAGGTCACAAACCTGTGTACGTGTAACCATTAACTTAAGTAAACACCTCACTTATGTTACTTTTAACTCTTGTTGTACTGGTGTGTGGTTTATTCAGGCTCTGCATTTTACTCACCTCATTTATTATAAAAGGAATTTTATCCCTGTCTTCTGAATCATGAGGTTGTGAATTTATTTCCGTTATTCCTGCTTCAGTGACAGACGTCACATTTGTCTTGCTTCTTAACTTGTGTAACTCCTTGTGTCCCTTTCTCTTAGCGTTTTTACTGTGCTGTAACTGAAAACGTGCAGACGTTGACACTCCTGGCTGTTCTTCGTTCTCTTCCCTACCCTGCAGCTTCGTCACCATGGGGAATACATTTGCAAACCTATTCAAAAGCTTCTTTGGCAAAAAAGAGATGCGAATTCTCATGGTTGGACTTGATGCTGCTGGAAAAACAACCATCCTGTATAAGCTGAAGCTTGGAGAGATAGTCACCACAATTCCCACCATCGGTGTGAAAACATTCCATGTTGAAATTAATTACCGAAGTTACTGTAAACTATAATTTCTTTTATGGACTCATCTGTGTTTCTTCTCCTTTGTCCAGGTTTTAACGTGGAAACTGTAGAATACAAGAACATCAGCTTTACAGTGTGGGATGTGGGCGGTCAGGACAAAATCAGACCGCTATGGCGTCATTACTTCCAGAACACTCAAGGTGAGACAGGGCTTTTTAGTTGCTTGGCTGCCAATGGTGTCACTGAAGGCCACTGCCAATTGGTGGTTTTAATGGTGCATAAAAGATAATATTAAAGTATCAGAGTCAATATGCTGTTGTTAACACTGAAAAGACATTATTTGTGATATGCTTTTCTTTTTAAATGTAATTTGAATTTTAGTCATATGCTGTTGTTAACACTGAAAATACATTATTTGTGATATTCTTTTCTTTTTAAATGTAATTTGAATTTACATTTAATTTTATGATAGCATTATAAAAAACATTTTATAAAAACCTTGTTTCAGCCCCTGTAATGCAACTTTTTGCAAGTTTCTAATACTACCCTTCTTCAGCACGGAAGTATTGCATTAGTGGATTTTGCAATGTCTTCTGTGTGTCAAAATGTTGTCCAATACAAATAAAGCTATCCACAGAGCAGAGAATGCCAAGTAGCTATGTGAGAAGTACAGATTTGAGATCTGACCTTATTGTCTATTTATTGGTGTAACTATGAAACTTTGACTTGACTTTGACTGAGAACCGATTGATTGATGGAAAAGTGCAAAATTAAAAAAGAAAATTTTTTTATTTTATTTTAACTAGACGTTGGATTTTCTTTGTGTGTGCAGGGCTCATTTTTGTGGTGGACAGCAACGACAGAGAGAGAGTGACAGAGGCACGGGAAGAGCTGTCCAGAATGCTATCTGAAGATGAACTCAGAGATGCTGTACTGCTGGTCTTTGCAAACAAACAGGTGAGCGTTGTATAATTACAGACATCTTGCCAGTGACAGACTCGTTTCACGGTCCAGTCCAACAAATAACTGGTTTCACACATTCATTTCCACTTAGAAATTGACCAAATTAAGATGAACCACCGCTGAGCATTTCGGAAAATGTCAAACACCATCTCTCTGAATCCTCCCACAGGATCTCCCCAATGCTATGAATGCAGCAGAGATCACAGAGAAGCTGGGTTTACATGCCCTCCGCCATCGCAGCTGGTACATCCAGGCCACCTGTGCCACCAGCGGAGATGGCCTGTACGAGGGTCTGGACTGGCTTTCCAACCAGCTGAAGAACCCCAAATGATCCATTCCACCGTTTTTTTGTTTGTTTTTCTCTTTCTTTTTCTTTTCTCTTTTTTTTTCTGTCTTCAACACAACGGCAGCACCGGATCCAAGCCCCTTCCCCATTTGCTCCCATAAACACGATCTCTCTTCCATCAAGAACTACCTTCCTTCCCTCTCTTTCCTGCCTTCCTTCTTATCGTCAGTTGGTCTCTAGCCTGTGCTGCTAGTGTGTGTGTGTGTGTGCGCGTGTAAGTGTAAGTGTGTGTACGACTGTATGTATGTATGTGTGTGTGTATGTGCATGTGTGGTGTGAAGGTGTCTCTGTGTATATTGGCTGGGATTGGGAGTTACCCTGGCGTGCCTTTTACACACCCCCTGTGGAATCAGCAGTCTGGTTTAAAGCACCGACCTCCATCCACCAAACTCGGCTGATCTCCTCCCCTGTCCCCTGGTCCCTCCCTCCTCCATCACTGTCAGTCTAGCATGGATGCGCCCTGTCAGCTCCTTTACACTCCAGAAGAAGCATGGTTTTCATACAGCGAAGAAAGAACAGGGGAGCAAGTCCCCCACCAGACCATCCTCCCACCTCCTTGTTGCATCTGTGATGGTTAGAATTGTTCGCCCAGAGTTGACTGGATGATAGCTGTTTGTGTTAACCCCTTTTGATTTTTATCTCAAACCACCACCCAGTTAAGATATTCAGCAAATTGCATCTTAACCTGTATCAGGTCAAAGCAAATCAAAAAAAGAAAAACAAAAAAGACACATCCTCGATCATTCTTGTGTCATTTGAAAACCATGCAGGTTGTTTTATTACTATTATTATATGGAATTATAGAAACAGATTCTTATTATCAAAGGTTCTCTAGTGAACACTAACTCCCACTCCCTCCCCTACAACAAGCAAAGACAGTGAAGCACAAGGCAAACCAACAATCCTGAAAAAAACTTCAAATGTAGAAACTAGCAACTATATGCAATTCTTGTTTTATTTTATATTACTTTGGTAGCTGGTGAAGAAGCCCCTGAGTGAAATGGAAATATTTTTTAATTTTAATTCAAGTAATTATTCACTCTGTATGTTCCTGGAACATATAAGTCAGATACATTTCACAGTCTCCAGTGGGTTTAACTTACAGCAGTAGTTCTGATACATACATGAGCATCACATGTTTCTTTAAGAGATGTTACATGTGTTTTTGTCATTTGTTTTTCTTTCTTTAACTAGTTTTAGCATTTCTATTTCTACTGCGA
>NC_024314.1:3827483-3863278 GCF_000523025.1 Cynoglossus semilaevis
TTACTGTATGTGAGAGTAGTTGGTCTTTGACGGCCAAACCTGAGTTAAGGGACTTTCTCTCACCAACGGTTGGTAGTGTCACTATTATCAGAACTCCATCAGATGACTATAACGTTCATGTCGGGGATGAAGGATTGTACCAAATATGAAGGCTCTCTAACTATAAACAGTGCAGACATGAAGGGGAAGGAAACCTAGCTCAGATGTCTGGGTTCACTACAGGCTGCTGCTTCTGCATACATAATGACTGAAAGAGCGACAACACAGGACTCTGTGTAGCTCGGTGGTGAGCTGGATAGCCTTGGTGGCCGACCTCTGTCTTCAGGGGCACGGCTGTGCATTTAGCTGCTCATGAGATTCAGCAGGGCTCCCTCTTTGTGGAACCATCTGGTTTAAAAGTGGGCACTTCTTTCAAGATTGATTGTAAATCTGTAAGTTCCCCTGTAAACGGTTTCTGTGGGGATTTCCTGAACACATTAATAAACATGGTTTGATCCAACAAAGGGTGCGGAAGAAGGGTTTTTTTTTTTTTTGAGTTTGAAATACAGTAGTCAGTTTATAACGTTTGTTGTTATGATTCTGTGACTGAACAAGCAGTAAATATTTAACCCAGACTGGTAGCAAAGATAGAGAATAAACTACACACAAGATAAAGACATTTGACCTTCAGTTAGTCAAGCTCAACACTAGGTGGTGACAAACATTTAACAGAGATGACTATAAATGCACACGTCTTTGCAGAATTAATGAAAATAAAAGCATTTAGTTAAAGGATTTTTAAAAAACATGCATCATTATCAAGAATCCACAAATCCACCAACTGATTTGATGATGTCTGTGAAGTACCATTTAAGATGTTTTGGCACAGTATACAGAATTCATAAATAAAATCGATGCACAAGAATCAATGTTCAGAAGTGACATTTAACTGACCTTTAGTCTTTAATAAATTGTAGGCAAATGCAGACATGGTACGCTAGGTGGGTTAAAGAAAAACTCAATCATGTCCCGAATGTTTAAATGTATGTGTGTGTGTGTGTATGTATATATATATATATATTAGATTTAAATATATAACTTAGATTCTATAACTTGAGTAAAGATGCAAATAACTATATTAATCTACAAAACTCATAACTTCATGTATTCAAACATGGTAAAACTTTGGAAAACATTCAAATTCAAAGCAAATAAAAAAGCAGGACGAATGTGAGTGCTTGGAATACATTCAAACGTAAGGAAATAAAAAAGCAGGACGAATGTGAGTGGGCGTGACCAGAGCGTACACCTGATGGTCAGGCTCCTCCCACCGGCTCTGTCTCCACAGACTGGAGCTGGCACCTTATTGAAGAAGTACAGCTTTTTGTTTTGTTTCTGGTCCACGTGAGAAAAACACGCAGAAACAAAGCCCACACAACTATTTTAGTATCAGAGCTGGGATTAGGACGACAAGTGACTGATGAAACTAACTGAAAGACTGGACGCTGTTTTACAGGTGTGTTTCTTTTTCTCTCTTTACTCCCTGCTTCACCTAGGCTAATAAGAAGCTAGTCCAAACCAGGTGCAGGCTGGTCTGAACCGCGAAAAAATAGCTAACGCCAACACCAGGAGGACTAAGCCCGTGTATTGTTGATTACATTACCATTTCATTGTCAGTGTTGTTAAAGTACAGCGCTGGTGACCAAAACTTTGCTCAGAATCAAAACGAGTAATTTCACTAGTTTCTCTATGAGATTTGCTGCTGTGCAAACCTGCGCCTCAATCAGACTTCCAGAACCTTTAAATATGTCAATGTACAGAATGGAATTTTGTTTCTATGCTTTTATGTTTTTTGTAGAAATAAATAAGCCATGTAATTAAAATAAAACAAGCTCATACTCGTCTAATTATCCTAAATCTCTGGAGAAAAACAGGTTGGATCTGACTGGGTTCAGTGCACTAATGTAGTATGTACCTATTTTTATTTTCTCAGGCTGTATCAGAACTATTGAGTGGACATCTACTGATATCAGTCTAACATCATTTCTGTTGTTTTACACATTTTCATTTTCCATATATACAAAATAATCAAAAAGAAAAATTGCATGTTTTTTCATTTTATTTAAATCGACAATTACTGTAGTCCAGCTGATGTTATTGATATTGACTGAAACAATAACCACCTCATTTTTATACAGATACATAGTGTCTAACCTGTATTAAGGTTGAACTGTTTGGTCAGTAAAAACTCTAGTTTCTGACTTTTGTTCTTCTCTCATCTCTTCAGGTAAAAAAAACCCTCTCATCTCTTCAGGTAACATGATGGAAGTAGCAGAACCCTGGACAGAAGTTTTTGGGAGCTCGGAGAGGATGGAGAATTCTGAAGGTGCTGACTTATTGCTGAGCAGCTCCACGCTGACTCTGTCGCCTCTAGTAGCCGATTCTCCTTCTGTTCACCGCTCCCAGCCCATCCTCATCACCTCAAACAGGTCAGACCAACAGGAGCAATCATAAAACACACACACAGGCAGCTTTATTCTGTGTGTGTGTGTGTGTGTGTGTGAAGAGGCCAATGAAATTGTCCACAAATGCATACACACATGAACATGAGTCAGTTGTAGTCAGTAGTTATTGACTCAAGTTAGTGACTCAACATCAGTCATCAGATGTTTAAGGCAGTTTCTATTACGACATCAATAATCCCAGATACTCCCTGTTTAATAATTTAAGATGTTTCAATAATCCCAGATACTCCCTGTTTAAAAGACAGTGTAATAATAAAGCTGTCATTGCACAGAGGGCTGGGTGTGTGTTCTACTGCGCACACACAAGCACACATACTCATAAACACAGTGGCCATTGTGGAGCTGTTTTACTTTATGATTATTATTTTTGGTTGGAGGACAAACAGACAGGAAACATAAAAATATTAGCCAAAAAGACACAAAGTCAGCCAATATAAACCTCCGTTTCTATCATTTTCTCTGCTTCTGCCATTGTTTTAAAATGTTCTACTCCTGTGACATTTCCAGGGTGAGATCCAAGGAACCTTTCTCCTCCTCCGTCCCGTCCATCCCGAACCCTTTCCCTGAGCTCTGCAGTCCCTCCAAGTCTCCTGTCCTCACTGGTTCACTTCCACCATCTTCCAGTGACAAACATGTGAGTTTCAACCTGACCAGTTTGGTTTGAATATTGTTTACACGCTTTCACTTTCACAGCAGATGTAAATTCACCTGTAAATATGAGGAAGTTGATGTTGCTACGTTTCAGTGTGTTTACCTGCTTGTGCAAGAAATCTATATTCTCTTCCTGTTTGGCAAATGTAGTCACAAAAGTACAGAGCTGAAAGGTGTGAAGAAAACCCCTACAAGAACAACAGAAACAGAAAGCCCTGTGAGGGTTTTGTTTAAACAAACGAGTGTATTAGTGGTGTTAATCCCGTCACACCTGCCCCCACATTCAGGGTCTGATGGGTGACGACTTACGAGGAGATTCTGTAAATGTGTCTCAACCTGTCAAAAAAGCTGCAGCAGCAGGACTTGATCAGATCTGACAGCTGAGACGTGTTTCAGTTTCTACACTGCATCATTTTCTGACAAACACTGCCAAAGTAAACATGTCTGTTATCACAGGTGTGTGACATGGGCCAGAAGCACCCCAGGGGTTTCTGTTTACAGTAGACCACTGAAGCTGCTCATGTTAACTTTGTAGCAGTGTTAATGTCGTTGATGTGTAATTTTCCGTTACAGGCTTAGTCAACATCAATCAATCTGCAGCAGGAAAGTGCGACTTCTTATTCTGCTGACTGCAGGGAAGCAGCGTTGTGCTTGTGTGCTTGTGCTTGTGCCTGACAGGCCTGCCTGCAGGCCAGATTGGTCTCCTGGTAAAAATATTTTTGACTCCAGAGTTTCAAACAGCTCCAGCCTCTTCGTTTATTATTGTCAGTTTCCAAAACCTTTAAATGTAGATGTAACCCAGTTTCCACCTGTGCTGTGGCCCAACCTTTAGTTAAAGTGTGGCAGGTGTCATATTTTTATTTTGTTGATTTCCCAAGAACACTGACAATCTTTACTTTTTGATGCCTAATAAATAAACATACAGTGTTATTACTGACAGTAATGTGTTCTTCTTCATACACATACAGAACACAGAAATTGAACCAAAAAAAAGAGCTTGTTTTGAAAGAGAAACTAACAGAGAGAGAATGGTTGCAGTCCACTGGTGTTGCCTCATAACACAGGGCTGCACCTGTGTTACAGCAATCATTTACCTGCAGAGTAAAAACCCAGTCAAACACACCTGTTGTATGAGGTCATCAGGGACTCGCCCACATGATGACGCCGCACAGGTGAAAGAGGTCAGCACAAAGCAGCATAAAACAGTAGTATTATTTTCACTACACTACATTCAACTACAAAATAACCTTTTTTTTTTACCTGTGTGAATTATTCTCAAAATTAGACTTTTTTGTTTTATTCCAGTCTTGTCTCCACTGTTGTCCCACTCTGTAAGCTTTGTGTCCTTAGGACATAAGCTACACAGAGTCCTCTCCTGCCTCCCCCTCACTGTTTAATAACAAACCTGCTCAGGAGTCCGAGTGGACGGGCTGGATATTGAAGTAGAGTGAAAGAATGTCGTGCCCCACATGAACCTGTCTGCTGTAAAGTCAGACATTATTTGTCGAGACTGACGCCAGCACTAACCCAACCTGTCACAGTGTGTTGATTGACAGCTGCAGGTTTCTGGTTGTTCAGGTTGGTTTTGTTTCCATCTGACACAATTTAAATTCACCAGGACATTTTCTGCTACAGAGGTTTTGACCTCTGAATAACCTGCACCAGGTTCATCTGAACAGGATCAAGGAAGCAGACTGTCTGCATGTACTGCATGACTATAGATACACAGTACAGATACAAAACTGTGAGAGTGTAGAGAGTAGAAAAGGATCAGATAATATTTTATGTATCACATTGAGAGGGGATTAAATAGGATTTTAGCAAAAGTACTGTGGTTTAAGTCCGCCTCCATGAACATGGTTTTCAAAAAGTGTTTTTGGGTTCAACCCAGGAATATTTTATCACCACTAAGAAAAGAAATTGAATGCATTTGTTACAGTAGTAGATGGATAGAAGAAATTCCACAATACCCTGCATATATGTAAAAGAGGGAAAAAAAAGGATTACAGGCCTTGTGTAGAGTTGACATTTCCTTGGCCCTGGAGTTTATCTTGAAAGATTACGTTTTTGCTGCAGCTTTTTTACTCTACCCTGGAGCTAAATCCTTCATCTGCCACCTTGTCTTTATTCAGCTGATCAAGGTGTATGGAGAAGACAGTCACAGCAGGTCTGTCTGGGTCTCTCCTGGAGCTAACGCCAGAGAAGTTTGTCACATGTTGGTCCAGACGGCCCACTGCAGCGACCAAGAGAACTGGGCTCTACTGGAACTCCATCCTGCCCTTGGTCTGGGTAAGCTGGAACTTCTTATCCATATTTAATTAAGGACTTTTAATTACTATTAAAAACTTCTTTTTCTCTCAACACTAACCACTCTTTAATTCATCAGAGCGGTGTCTCGAGGACCATGAGGATGTGCTGAAGGTTCAGTCCACCTGGTCTCTGAAAAGCGACACAAGGCTTGTTTTCTGTAAGAACTACGCCAAGTACGAGTTCTTCAGGAAACCAGTGGTAGGCAGCCTTCATTGTGTTTACACTTAGTGATGTCTGGTGGCTTGAAAAGCCTTTAGTTACACAACCACAAAATCCAACAAGTGGTTCCTTCCAGGTACATTAAGCTGGGACATGAAGGATTTCCACTGATTTCATTAGACGTGTTGCTGCAGTGGATGCTGACAGAGCCTGACGTCAGAAAACCTGAATGATTGGCAGGTTTGCGTGTTGTTGCAGACACACTGACTTATGTACAGTTTCAGATATTAAATTACACCATTGCTGGTGCCTTTACTATGAAACAAAGGTGACACATCACACTGATAACTGGTTCTGATGGACCTCCCACTGGTGTCTCAACGAAGAGGCTCCAGGCTGCATCAGAAGAAAACTGGTCAGGATCTGACCACAGTACACCACAGTGTTAGGTTTTCTTTGAAATGAAGACTTCTATGTTCAATACTGTTGTTAAGGTAGAAATGATCTTTACTCAGATCAGAAGCTCATCTTACTTCAGCCTCACTGTGTGCAGGGCAGTATAGTTGGTCTACAGCCAACGAGCTGTCTGACACAAATGTCAATCAGACTGTGAAAACCCTGAGCTGTCAATATTACAAAGATAAATCAAATTTACTTAAAATTTTTAAAAATTGTTTCTTGGCCACAATTATAATATTATTTCCCCCTAATGGCTTTCATACGGTGAGCTCACAGATGTTATCATTCACACAATCTGTGCTGCATGCTCCAGTCTGATAGTCACACGCTGTGAGCCTGAATGGCAAATAACTTCAATGGAAACACTTTTGTAAACACTAACTAAGAGAGACTTAGAGAGTAAGAACGCCTTTTGTCAACTGTATGCATGTGCCACAAAGCTGCTGTAGGTACAGTGTGTATTTATGCTATCCTACTTATCATCATTGACTTTATAATTATGGTACATGTCTAGTTTTCTGCACCTTCGACAAAGGAATGTATTCTCTGTGAGGTGTGTTTGAGCTGGTGACTTAATCAGGGTTAAAACCAAGACAGCCTAATCAGCTGATGATGATGATGTTTGTGGAGAGCAGAAGCTGCTGCCTCGTCTTGTAAATACGTCTTCTCTTGCTCTCTGACATCTCTCATCCTCCTGACTCTTCTCCTCTTCTCTTTTTTTCTTCTCCTCCCTTGGCAGCTCTTCTTCCCAGAGAACATGATCTCTGACAGTGCAGATGTCAGCAAGGGCATGACGTCGGCAGAACTCATCCAGGTAAGATCAGCATGACTCCTCTTTATTCCCAATTTAGTAATTCTTAAAGATTAGAAAATGAAAGTAATGAGGCAAAGCCCCATGACTAAACTGAATTTCAAAAATGTCACCATGAAGTGGACCATCAGAGGGGGAACCTATTTTTTGTGCGTATTAGACCTCAACTTATTAAAGGTCCTGAAATCCCTTGATCAGAAATAATCTATTCCAAAAAAAAAAAATCACTTGTTGTGGCCCAGTGATGCCAGACATAAAAAAAACCCCATACATTTAAACCAGTTCTGTTCCTCTGTGAACTTGCCTCACCTCAGCTCTTCCTGTCTTTTTGGTCGTAAAATTTAAGGAGGCACCTTTCAAGAGGGAACAGGATAATGACTGTAATCAAAGGAGTTGAACAGTCATTTCTTTTATATGGGTGCATTATATTTGTCCTTGTGCAAGGAAAGGGGCATCTGGCACCAGGTTAGGAGACAACAAAGTTATAACAATAACAGCGTTGTTAAGGACTTCTTCTGCTTCTGTCCCACCATTAACTCCAGAAGCTCAGATCTCTGCTGGCTTTATTTACAGAACCTTCTCAGGTCTGGGACCTGTCCAGAGATCCAGGGCTTCCTCCATGTCAAAGAACCCAGTCGAAAAGCCTGGAAAAAGATTTATTTCTTCCTCCGTCGGTCTGGGCTCTATTGCTCCACCAAGGGCTCCTCCAAGGTCAGAGCGCCTGAATTTCATAGCATCTGTGTTGAGAAATCCAAAAGAGAAAAAAACACCTGATCAAATGTTAACACCTTGTTCCCTGGTCGTGTACTTAAATGATGTTGTGTTTGGCTCTCAGGAGCCTCGGCATCTGCAATATGTAGCTGATCTGGAAGATCTGAACGTATACAAGGTGGTAAATGGACGTAAACTGTACGGGGCGCCTTCTGACTTCACCTTCTCAATCAAGGTATTCACTTCCTCAGGGCCAGAAATGTGACAGGAGAGAGAAAGTTATTCTTGTGTTGGTGGTTCATTGAAGGAGAGCTGTTCACAGGCTCAGTCTGACTGTTTTTACGTTGTACACGCAGCTGTCCAAAAACCCCGTCCGTGCTCAGGACCTGAAGATCCTCTGCACCGAGAACGAGCAGACACGAACTTGCTGGACGTCTGCCTTTCGACTCTTCAAGGTTCCTCATCTTGATAGACACACAGTATATGCATATTCTTTTGGCTTTGCTGTCAGAACATTGGTGTGCCCTGAAGTCTATATATTTAGACTTTGAGGAAATGCACTCCTTTTCATTTTGCCTATATTCTAATGTTACAATAATGTGTGTGTGTGTGTGCTGTCAGCATGGGAAGCAGCTTCACTGTAACTACCAGTTGTCCAAGTTAGTACCAAAGAAGCTGGAAGGAACCAACCTGACAGAACATAAAGTGAGTTGCTTATATATTGTATGTAGACACAGAGTCTCTTTGACATCTGACCAGCTACACATTCATCTATACATTTGTGTGTGTGTGTGTGTGAGCAGTGTAAGTCTGAGGCCAGCCTTGTGGCCATGGACTTCTCAGGGAAGACCGGAGGACGGGTCATCCAGAATTCAACAGAAGCCCAGATCGCAGAGAAGGAGGAGGGACAAGCCTGGAGGGTGAGGATGGAAGGACAGTTAAATCCCAGAGAAAAAAAAAGATGGAAATTATCTTTTATTTGTGTGAGGAGTGAAATGAGTCCAAACAATGAGCTGATATGTGGAAAAGTCTGAGAAGTGAGGAATATGCTTTTATTATTATATAATATTCGACTTGCAGATGAAAATAAAACCAAAACAAATTGTCGTTCTATAAACTGTGATAAAGTTTGGAAAATTAATATACCGTTTGTGTTTTTCAACACTTTGATGGGATTCTGTCACTGTTTGTTTGTGATTTAATCAGACTTATAAAGCTGCTGAGAGCAGTTTAGTGCGGGCTGCGTCTTTCTGACACTTCATTCAGAAACAAATTTAAGATGCAATTTCAAGAAAGTGCATCTGCCTCAACAACAGGGGCAATTAAACCAGAAGTCAATGGAAAAGAAAATTGTGAAAAACCCTCGTTTTCCCTTTTAGTTCAATTGTTGTCTTATCTCAAACACTTAGCACTTTGAAAATGACTTACTTGGAGATTTACAAGCTTTTATAAAAAATGTATAGAAGCCCTAGATGGAAGAAAAGCAACTGAAAAGTGAGTTTGTTAGTTAGTGATGTCCCATAATGTTGCATTATAGAGGATGAATTTCATCCTTTACTTCTCTTTCTTCCTCAGTCCTCAGAGTTATGTCCATTGTCTTAGTCTTAGAGCCCTAACAGTGACAGAAGATCAGCATATGCAAGTAAGAAATTTAACCAAAACTAAATTTTGTTTTTCCTCACTGACAGTGGAGAGAGTCCCTGAGGTGCAGCCTCCCCAACCTGAGTTCAGGTTCACGACCGACAAGTAAGTGCACATCTGAGGAAACGGAGAAAAGTTCATTTTTGAAGAGAATTAAAACATATGACTACTTCTCTGATGGCTTTCTGATTTCTGCATCTCCTTTGTGTTTGTTTTGACTGCAGCCATTCACAGGAGTCAGCCATGGTTCCATGGTGGTGTCTCCAGAAAAGAAGCTCAAAGACTGATCGAGAAGCAAGGCCTTGTGGACGGGTGAGTGGAGAAGGAGTTAAAGACAACATTCTTTGGCTTGTTACCCCATTTTGTTCTTTCACAACATTAGTGTTTCCTTACAAACAGTGGTATTTGTTGACATAGAAAAGACACAAATAAATTAAAGTGAAAACATAGTGTGTATTCAACATGTAAATATTCTAGGATGTTCCTCATCCGTGAGAGCCAGCAGCACGCGCAGTGTTTCGTTCTGTCACTGTGTTACCGGCTGAAGACCAAGCACTACCTGGTGATCCCTGTGAGTTCCCTCCACTGTCTCAGAGACTCCGACTCCTCTGGGATAAAACCACTCACTTAACTGTGATTGTCCTCCTCTGTCCAGTGTGAAGACGCAGGCAGGAAGTACTTTACCATGGACGACGGTCTGGTCTGACGCACTTCATAGACCTGCTGCAGCTGGTTGAGTTCCACCAGATCAACAAGGGCATCCTGCCCGTCTGCCTTAAACACCCCTGCATCTGTGTGGCACTGTAAACTGCCCCTCCTCTCTCCTCCCTTCCTCCCCTTAGTTCTTTCACACACGGACAGACTCTGTCACAGCTCTCTCTACTGATCCAGGATCAGCCCTCCGGCCCTTTATTTCCAGTCTGAGGTGTGATCCTCAGCCACACTGACGTCTAAGCAGCGTAGATAAACCCACTGGACCTTCTGATCATCTTAGCTCCGGAGCAGAGCAGAGGTATGCTGTTGTCTGTGTGATAGTGTCATCAGGTCTGCTCTCAGACATAGTCTCGGGGAATAGAGTGGGGGGAGGCTCCTCTTCCTTCATTATTTTTTAAATTATCCTCCTCCACCAGTGCAGCTCCAGACCTCTTTTTATCTTTAATTAACGAGCTATGCTCCCTTATGGAGGAGGCTTCATTAGTGATGCTGGACAGATTTTTTTTCTTTTACTGCTGTGGAGACAGAGCACTTTTTAAAACTCTGCACTTTTCAGTTACATCCTCACAGTCTGTTGGCCAGACGAGTCTGTGATTCAGGGGCAGCAGGGGGTAAATCTTCGGCTGCTGCACAGGTTACTTCGCTTAAACGGCCATCAGAGGGCGCTCTGCGTCAAAGCTCTAAAGATTAACTCATGGGGTTGGAAGGGCTGGAAGGAATGAAGTAGAGGGCCACATAGATTTACATCACAAATGTTTTTTTTTTTTCTTACTTGGAAATATGAGCTTAAAGTAAGAAAGTTTCAGCTTAAAAAAGTGAAAAAAGAATGGCGTGTAAAGTCAGAATTTTTGGGTTGAGAGAAATTAAGAAATTAAAAATTAATTTTGGAATAATGTTTTATATCAAGCAAGATTTCTTGTAAAATGTATTCACAAGGCGAGAAAAAAGACTTGAATTTTACTTAGCAAATGATCCCTAATCTAAACCTATGATAATTCATTTCAATATAGCTTAAGCTAAAATGATGAGAAAAAACATAATACATTTTAAATGGTAGTACAAGAAAGAATTAAAGTCTCAAGATTGTCAGGAGACAGTGAGAAAATTCTAAAATATAAATCAAATTTCTTACTTCTTCTTCTGTAGAGGACTCTTGTCATTTAAAAACAGTTGTGAGGATGGATCATGCAGTGCACAGTTTGTCCCAGTTTGCGACATGTAGCATGTACATTTTTACTCCTCCCTCATTGCTTGTCTTGTTGTCCCTTAATGCAGTCAACCAGTCAACCTCTCGACCTCAATGATGCACAATGTTTCTGCAGAGATCTGCTAACCCTCTGTTTGCACAAATGGTGGTGAAGGAAAACTGTTATGATGCAACCAAATATGTTATATTAACATGTTCTATGCGGGTTTGTGAACATTTTCACATTAATTTCTGTCCTTGTGTTTAAATGTGGTTCAACATGTCTACACGTCACAGATGATCAGTCAGTCAGTCTGTCAGTCACAGCTGGAGAAAACCCACCAGGTTTTTTTAAGCTATGGAAACAGCGGCTATTGTAACTTGGTTATTCTAGGTCAAACATTGACTTTTTTATGTCTAAAAAAATGTCAGTACTAAAAGACAGATTGGTTTAATTATTGATGTGCAAGTATGTGTTTGGGATTTCATTAGCATCATCTAAATCCAAAAGAAATGTCTTTGAAACGAATCTACCTGAGACCTAAATATAGTTAAATATTACTTCAGTCTCATAAAGAAACTAATGTGTATCCATCTTTGGTTGTTTTTTGTTTTTTAATCAAACAGGGTTTGTTAGTTTTATGTCTTCCAAATGTTTAGAGATGTTTTATGTTGAATAAACAATTTCAAATTAAATTCTTCTAAATTTAAACTTTTTTGTTTTGGGGATTGTTTTGTGTTACCATCCAGCAACTAAATTTGTAGCCTCTACTGTAATCCAAACTGGTCGCCAGCAATACCTTCACAGTCCCAGGTGAAAAGTCTTCAGGTTGTCTGCACAGTGAGATTCAGCGTTAGGGCTACGATGGAAGAAAGAAAAAGAAAAAGATTTTGTTCAAACGTTTTAATAACATCTTAGGTTTTTCTTCTTAATATTCTCTCTTAAGTCATATAGACATCTCATACACTCGTGTGGGTGAGTGTATATTTTCAGCAGACCTAAAATAACCATATGGAAAAAATGGCCTAAGTATTGAGGCCACAGAAATATAAAATTGCACAGTTAATCTTAGGCAGCCTTATGGCAGTGACAGAAAAAGTATTGCTGCACATTTTCAATTGACTTAAATTATATGAATTTTATATATATATATATATATATATATATATATATATATATATATATATAAGCCGTTATCAGCTCCAAACTGCTCGACTTATCTACAAAGAAGGGAAGAAAAAAAAACTGGACTGGGTCCTGACAGAGCCTGTGGTGCAGGAACATGAAAGGCTGCAAGCCTGGGGTTAGTGTGCAGAGATCATACATCCCTCACTGCACAGTGGCTTCACCAGGAGCTAATTTCTGTCCCAACACACACACACACACACACACACACACTCAAGTGAGTGTGTGTGTACTTAAATACCAGTGTGCTCGGGTAATCTTCGCTTTCTCCACTGCAGCGCTCTGTGAAGAGGTTGCCATGGCAACAAATGTTTCAGACTGGCCTGGATGGGCAGGTAAATGAAGGGTTGAAAAGACAGGAGAAGCTGTCAGGGGAGGTGTGATTGAATCCAGCTGAGCGTAGGAGCAGCCAGGTGGATTTAAGGATTCACTTTCACCAAAAGCTGGAGAAATTCAACAGCACTTCAGACGGAGAAAGAGATCTGAATCGTGTTCTTGTGGTCGGAGAAGTGAGCTCCAAATTTGTTACACTCTGTCAGAATGATAGGAGTGTCTGTGTCAGGGCTGCAGGGCCATGAAATATCAGGCTCTTGGTGGAGCCTGTAGTTTTTGAAAGCCATCAAGGAAAGATAGACAGGGACACAGGAGGACACAACAACATGGAAGTCTTTCATGCATCCATCCATTCCCCACTGCCTAATCCTCTCAAGCAGGAGGGTGGTCACAGTCTCAGCAATCAATGGGTGGGTGGGGGGTGCACCCAGGACAGGTCTCCAGACCACTGCTGGGCCACACATAGAAACAAATAAGCATTCACACCCGCATTTACACTAATGCTGCATTAAGAGTAAACAACATAATTATATTGTTTTGAACTGTAGAAGGAAATAGGAGCAACAGGAGAAAACCCAAACACAGGAAGAACACACAAGTCTAGTAAAGCAGTAACCTTGTACTACCCAGTATCCCACTGTGTGGCCATGTCAGTAAAGGCATTAGGAGAAAACTAAAGTGAACTACTTGTCATTGTAACACAGCACACCGCTGCACACAATAAAACATGACCTCTGCATTTTACCCATCAACAAAGAGAGCACAATTGTCTAATGCAGTCGCTTAGGGGGCAGAGAAAGAAGACAAGAAAAGGTAACAACAACTAAAAAGAATCTTATAATTAAAAACGTGTATAACCATTTGCCCAGCTTACCCAAATGGCACGTAATATGGAATTGTGGGATTTTCACGTTTCCGATGCTACATGAATGCACCTCGTGTGACAACTACAACTTCAGCGTGACGACGTCACAACCTGTGTACCTCTGGCAGTCGACACCTGGTATCAAGATGCTCTGCTCCTCGTGCTAGCGTGTAGCTAGCTAAAGCATAACGGACAGGTTTTTGACCGTGCTGAAAACATATTCGTTAACAATTGTCTTACGCTAAACAAATGTAATAATTATTAAAGAGCGAATAAAAGTTTAAAAAATAGACTTTCTAAACGTTGATGTTTCTAAAATTATTTTCGAGAAATATTAAGCGTGTTGCTAGCTAAAGCAAAACGCACAGGTTTTTGACTGCTGAAAACGTTCGTTCATATTTTTCTTTTAAGCTAAACAAATGTAATAATTATCAATAGCGAATAAAAGTTTTTTATAATAGAAATTTTAAAAGTTGATGTATAGTAAAGTTGATGTTGTAAAGTTGTATGTTACTCTATTTAGCAGAATTGTCTGTTTGCAAAGGCAGTCCTCAGTACGAAGCTAATACTGTTATAGCATGGAAAGGTTGAAAGTCCTGATCTGATTGATTGTGAGGTACAGCAGACTGATTAATATTGTTGAGGACAACGCTTTCACTGAAGCTTTGAAAGCACAGTCTACAAATCATTGTCTAAATAAGTAAACTCCACTAACTGAATCTATTTTTTTTTTACTTAAAAGTTTGCATTCTTGCTATTTTTCCATATTAATAATTTCACCATATAGATTAGTCACAGAACATCTGTAAAACACACTACCTGCTTTTTGGTCTGGTAATATACAGAAATTAGGTTTTTGTGATGTAAATAAATGTGTAGTGTCTAGCAGCAGATTTGAAAGCCATCCAGGTCATAGTCAAGGTTGAAGAGTTCTGTTAGGCAACTGGACGTGAAATTTTCTCAAAGAAGTTCTAACTGGTGTTGGGGAGTACAGCCCTTAAAGAAATGTCTTTTTTGAGAAAGTTTCACCTCAAGTTGCCTAACAGAACTCTTCAACCTTATGTATTGTATTCTATGTCACCAGGGCAGGACTCAACACTGAGCCATTATTAAGCAATGTTTTCTGTTTTTTCAGGTGACACTGGTGCTCGTCAGATGCCTCCTCCCTCACTATGCCCCGACACCTTCCAGACTCTGTGCCCCTCTGTGATGTTTGCCTACATTTCACCGACGTCCTTTGTTGTGACATATGGCCGCGTCAAGGAAAGACTCATCAGTCCCTGTTTGAAGTTTTCCCCAACTACCTCTGTCTGTCTCTGTGTGAGGGTAATTGCTGTCACTCTATGTGATATGTGCACCGTTACTGTACGTGAGTGTGAAACTGGAGCTGCTTCTGATTCATTATTCAGGTCCCCTGGTCAGACGTGTAGGCAGAGGGAGAGAACACAGCTGCTCCTGCTGTCGCCGGTCAACCTGGAATACATGAATGTGTAATTATTCTGTCATCCCGTCTGTCTGCACCAAGATTTCTCACTTTTTTTTAAAGCTCCTCTGTATTTATTGCCTTTTTTCTCTTGTGTGTGCCCTCTGTGTTTGCTCTGTCAATTATTCAGCATGTCAGCAGACCACCTGTCAGCTCCCCGTCCAGTCCCCCGGTCTCCTGGTCTCCTCATATGGACGCAGCTTCATCTGGAGAAAAGGTACAAGAACTCAATTAACTTGATTGTGGTTTGGATACATCTTTTGCAAAAAAGTGATCTTCAGTTCTAGAGGTAAAATGTCAATTAGCCGACTAAAGGAGTAGCAAAGCAAAAAATCTACAAAATATACTGTATCAAGTTGACTGAATGATAACTAAAAAATAAAGAATATGTATATTAGCATGAACTAATTAGTATTACCTTCGTTTTGATCTCATAGCTAACCTGTTGTGGTTTTTTGTTATGAATAAAATAGTAAATAGCTAAAACATTTAATACATTAATTTCACCCCCAATAATGATCTTTAAAATTTAATTTTAACAAAAAAGACAAAGACCAAAAATACATTGTCCTAGTGCCACAGCTGCCCCCTCAGCCAGACCTTGGTTTTTACCTTGTATTTGTTCTCCATGTCCTTCTCTGGCTTCATGACTTGAGTTACTCAGAAAACACAGATAATATAATTGTCTGTACTTGTACAGTAAGATTCAGGTTTACATTTCATTCGTGTGTTTTTATTCCCTGTTAGTCAGGAAATCAATCCTAAGTGGATTCCAATCCTTCCCTTCTCCCGTCCCCACAAATTCCTTTCCTTCCTGATTAAACCCTTGTGCTCCTCAATGAGATTCCAGAGAGGTAGAGAGCAAGGATGAGCATAGATCACACTGATATTTTTCCATTACAAACCTGTGGCATGTGCAGAGTAAGGATGTGAGTAGCTCAAGGACAGAGATCAGTCACTCAGCATCTGCTCACTCAAGGTCCTGCTGTAGTCCTATATTTAATTTAACACCATCTCTTATTTACCAGCCACTGAATCCAGGTCAAGAGGAACAAAACCAGGCTCTGTGAACACGGCCTCAGGTGCCGGGACACAGTTTTATAACAGGTTACAGGATAAAAAATTCAGGCTTGCTCATTGTCACCCTATTGGATGTTATTCTATATTTAGTTTGGTTTATAGGTAGGAGTTTTTTTTATGCAAAAAAACTTATTTCGCTGCATCTTTTACAGCAATGTCTATTTATGTAGTGCTCAGATATTCCCTGTCCTTCTCTCGCTTTCCTGGAAATCCTATTATTAAGTGTCAGTGTGTGTATGATCTGCAGCCCACATGACACTGAATACACACACATACACACACTCTGCCTCATTAAATTCAAGGCCTTAAAGGAGTGAATTACATCCACAGGCAGTGCATGATTTACTCTGACGTTTCCTCTGCATGAAGACACATCCTAGCACAGATGAGCTGCCTCTGCACTTTTTTTTTTCTTATTTTCTTCTGTCACTTATCACAACCAGTAGAATCACAAATGTGTTTTGATATGCTGTCAGCTTGAACCACACTTGGCATTTTCGTTTAAAATTCTTATTTTGTGTTTAAAAAGATCCACCGTGTGGAACATTCACTGCCTGTTTTATTGGTAACCAAAGTGTAAAATGCTGCATTTAGTTTTTAGGTTTTCTAGCATAAAGTTTGTGGTCTGCTGAGTCTGCTCACACATGGATTTTAATCACCGGAACAGAGGACGCAGTAAAAGCTGGTTAATGCTCCTGGAAGTACTGTAGTATAAGTAGAAGTAGTAGTGGTCCCACTGCAGGGCAGCAGATTTCTGCCTTCTCGGGAGTAGTGTTCAGAAAGGTGGCTTGAATTTTCACAGCTGTGATAGTGCTACTAGGATTTATTGAAGTATTCCTCTGCCAAATCAAAGGATCACTGTTAATTAGAAGTCTGATTGACTGCAGAGTTGACTTGAGTTTCTGTTTGTGTCTGACCTTTAAGTATTAAAGAATTTTAGTAGTTTTGGAGTTCATAAATCCTCATTAAAGGAGGAATAATTCCTGAACCCTGGGATTGGCATGAAAAGTATAATAAAGAAGATAAACACTGAGCCGCAACATTGAGCAGTTATAGTTGTGAGAAAGTACTCTGAAATGTCTATTCTATTCTGTTTGCTTCTGTTGTATTTTTAATGTAATGTCGAACTGCAACGACAATACATACAACAAACTCTAACAGTGCAGTCCCTGCTACTGCAGCAGCCTGAGACTTCACTTATTTAGTACGAGGACGGTGTGAGCTTATGAGTCTTCCACTTGGTGGAAAAAACATGTCTGTGCTGCACAGGGAGAAGAGTCTGGCTGAAACTGAGTGTTTCCCCACGTTGTGAGCACATGATCCTGCAGAGCGTGTAATGATTGCACTGAGATGAAATGGAGTGTGGGCCTTTAAGAGAGACGGATCGGGGAGGGTCCTGTATCCATTAAACATGAGTCTACTCATTGGCCCTCACTCAGACTGAGTGAGGAGCGCTCCTGTTCGTTACTGTGCGCTCTAATCCGTCACAGCTATCCCGAGCATCCCCAGCATCCCCAGCATCCCGGATGCTGGCTCAGTTACTCACATGCTGACACAGCTCCTCCACAAGCTGAGGCATGGAGCGGTAGAGAAGGAGAAGGCAAAAAGTGACAGCAGAAGAGGGAGAGATGTAGTGAGTGTGGAGGAAAGAAGGAGTAAAGCCAAAGAAGACAAGAGAGAAAGTGACTCTGCGGTGCTGGACGGTGAAGCCGGAGTGTCCAGGTGGAGAATGGGCAATTCCTCTTTCCCAGGCATGTCCCCTCTCTCTCCGTCCATTCTGTAGTTGCAGGTATTTCTCTAACTTGAGTGCCTCTCTGGCTGTGTTTTCTTCTGCACTCCTGCTCAGTGTGCTGCTGCTGCTGCTGCTGCTGCTGTCTCCTCTTATGTGTCCTGCACATCCTATCATCGCTTGCATGAACATGGGAAAATCAATACCTCTCCACTAAGTAAAACCACTGCAAATGCATTAAATATGTTTTTCTTCCATAGTTGTTGTCAGTGCATGTTGTGAAAGAATAAGGAATTTGTCTTAAATGCACAGCTTGAGTTGCTTTTTGTTTTGAATTGAATTGTTTTTATGGGAGACAAAGCTTCTGTCTGAGTAACAGTATCCTTCTGAAATCATCAGCTTCTTCTCGTGCAGCCCGTTTAAAGTACATTACAAGTGTGTGAGTGGTGCATTTGTGTGGCTGGACTGTATGTCTGACAGACGGAGGACAAGCTGCTGTGAGTGTTGGCTGTTCATGTGGAAGTTGACTGGAAAAGAGCAGTTGATTGATTTTATTTTGAGGCTGTGGGGAGCAAGACATGGAGGCAGTGGTCAAGAGAAAATGCTGTTGCTGGTCAAATAGAATCACCAGAGGCTAATGCAGAGTGTGTAATGACTGCAATTACTACAGTACAGTGCATAGTAATCTGCAATACACCAGGCACTTCAAATCAAATCAAGTATGCAACTGTATTTTGTAAGAGCTGAAACATTGACCGAAAATAAATATGCACAATCTTGCCCTCCACATATTGGTTTGAAATGACAACAGCTCTACACTACAGTGGGTGTACTGCATGTACTCTGTTTCAGCTCTCTGTACATAAAGGACTTTGAGACTCTGCAGAATGCCAGTCTTCCCAAGTGCCATCTGTATTCTTGTTACTGCAGGCGGGAGCTGTTTTTATGTGTAATAAAACCTCATTTCTATGTTGGTCAGTGCTGGAGCTTTTTTTTGTGCTTGTTGCCAGCAGCTTCATGTTTTATAGAGGAGGTGGATCACAGCCTGCTAATGCTGTAAAATAAAGAAGAGCAAAAATGTAGGCAGAATGTGTCAAAGGAGCCTTTTAAAAATTGGACACGGCACTGCACAGGACAACCCTGTGAACTAGCCACTGAGCTTTCAAATACAAGTCAACATTGTAACCACTTGTTCTGGGTGGGGTTGAGATGGTTGGTCCACAAGGTGGCAGATTGGTTATTGCAGGCTGGTTTGATACCCTGATTTTCTGTATATTAGTGATTACCTCAAGGCCTTTTAGGGCACCTTTGTGGATCACTGGTTATATTTGGTGATTTGTTCACTCTAAATTGCCTATAGGTGTGAATCTGAGTTTGAATTGCTGGGGTTTTCTATATGTGTCCCAATGATGGACTGCTGTCCATGTTGCTGGAATGTCTCCATCTCACCTGCGACCCTGATCAGAATAGTGGTTACTGGTGTCTCTGGAAACTGGAAATCTCTAAGAATTCTTGTTAAATATACTGCACTTGTTAACAACAATAAATACATTACCTTAATGTTTTCCTACTAGTCTTGTTTGTTCCTTAATTAATGCAGACTAAGGAGAGTGCAGGTTTGGATTAGAGGAAAATGGACGGTTTAGGAATAAACGTTGTAACACTAGAGGTTTTGTCGAATTGCCTTTATGGTTATCCAAGGATTACAGGGTATTAACATTTAATAAAAGCTGCTTCTGTTTATATTGACATTGCTGTTGCAGCTGAACTGCTGCAGGCTGCCAGAGAGCTGAACAGAGTTCTTTACTATCTCTAATCAGTATTGATTTGCATGTTAGCCTGGTCTTTTTACCCTCTAACAAACTGAACACAGCACAGATCTGTGTCACAGCCAGAAGAGACTCCAGTGGCATGAATACAAAGGGAAACATCTACAGCCGTGTTAAAGCTGAGTGTGGCTCTACTATATAAAGCTTGTCACACTCACAGTGTCACACTGTGGCTCTGAAATGTGGAGACATCCTTGAACATCTCAAACGTCTCTCTTATTGAGTCACGTCACCTCAATGACAGCCCGGAGCACTCTTCATCTCCCCTGGAGGATAAGAGCAGGACAAGCTTAGAGCAGCAGGGTGATGGAGCAGGTTGAGCTTGTTGGAATCAGGAGTGACCGGGAAAGAAAAAGAAGGAGAAGAGGAAATGTCAGAGTTCCAACAGTGAGAGCTTGGGATGAGTGTCCCACGTCATCTTGATCAAATTGGTTGACACCTGAAGAGAGGGGGAAATAGAAAAGATAAGAAAACAGGAAAAGTGGCTGCTGACATCAGAAGGTTTGATTGATGTGTTTGCCACAGAGCTACCAGGTGACTGAGCTTGATGCTACCTCTTCCTTTGACTTCCTTTATGAGTCACAATATTCTGAGAATATTGGTTTCAGACGCTTAGATCTAAAAAAGCTGCTCTTGCCATGAAAGGCTTAGTGAAATTGGGAACATGTCTGCAGAGAGGGATGAGACCTTGACAAAATGAGTTCCACTTTCTACCACTTTTAATATCTTACTGTGGCCAATGCATATACGTATATCTGTTCAACTTATGTTCCATTTCTGAGGGAAAGGGTGATTTAACAGACACACCGTCTCCTTTTGTCCAATCAAAATCCACTGACATCCACAAAAACTTTGGAATGTTCTATTTAAAGTCTCAGCAGCACAATCCTTCTTTATAAAAGTTTCTCTAAAGAAAAAAAAAAACACAAATTAAAGTAATTCCCACAATGTTTGATAGACCACTAGAAATGTATGGTGGTGTGTTGATTTTATCAAAAGAATCACTGTCTTCTGCCAGGACAGCTAATGCTGCTAAAAGTGATTAGTGATTATTTTTGTAGTCATTGAAAATGGAAGTTTTTGATGCATACTTTTTTACTAGCAGGATCAAGCAGGAGCTGTCTTCATTTCCACACCTGTAGCGGCATGTTTTTTTCTTTCTGCATGTTGTTGTGGCAGTGTCTCCACTGAAGACTGTTGTGTGAACCCAGCCACACAGCCCCTGCAGTACAGATGCCCCTGGTGTTTGCAGAGGCTGCAGTGGCTGCTGTGATGGAGGCTGGGGTGCAGCTGAGAGCAGCACCTGTAGAGCTGGCAGGGATTCAGCAGAAACTCTGATCTCTGTCTCTTTCTCTCTCCATCCTCTGCAGTCTGTACTTAAACGCTGCTCCAGTGGGATAACATGAAGGCTCATACGTGAACTGGGCTGCATAGTTCGGCCTAATCACTGTTAGATATTGTCATGGAGGCATAAGAACTTTTTTTTTTATCTAGCACAAGTGCATAATTAAACAACTTTGCCTCTCCACTCTCAGATGTAGCAATAAAAGATTGACGACTCGGTGCTGCCGAGAGTTTCCTCTCCTCCGGCTCTTTAAAGCCAACCCTGAATAACCTTGGCAGCCCGTCTGCACACATGATCTGATTTATGCACCGAAGCCTGTGAAACAGAGGAACAAGATGTCGGAGCAGTAATTCATATTTAGTGGAATCACTCGTGCTGCATTCATAATAGAGCGGTACCTTTAGATTCTTTTGTGTGTGTGCGCGTGAGTGAGCTTCACAAGGCTTTTCTCCTTGTGGTGTTCTCACAGAGCATCTTTACATCCACATCAAACCTCTCCTGCCTGCACTCCCTGTTTCTGCCTCTGCAGATTTTTCATCTGATTGTAGCAGGGCTCGTGTGCTGGTTTGAAATGTCCTGCACTCAATTGGACTTGTGAAACATTAATGGCAAAATCAGGAATTAGGAAACATAACTATTACAGATTTTCAGGAAGTCACTTTACTAGTTTTGTCTGTGAATTAACAATTTAAAGTGAAAGAAGAGAATAGAAAGAAAACATTTATGTACATTTCTAAAACAGGTCATTAAACCATAGAGGGCAAGGTAGTGGCTGGGAAAATAAAAATAAATTCAAATTCAAATAATGTTTGAATATTTGTTAAATCTTATTAGATTAGTACAATCTACGGATAATCACTCAACCAACATAAATACAAGGTTTGGTTGATGTCACTGTTCACTGCAGTAATTGCAGTTTTTCCTGGCCTAAGCTGTAGAGTCACACCTCTTTATCCTCTTCACTGAGAACAAATGACGTGTGATTTTACAAAAATTGGCAATAAAAAGTAGGAAAGACAAATAAAACACACACTCCCTGTCTTTCTCTCTCACACGCCATAAAACAGTTTTTATGTTTCTGTCTTTTTTTGTTTTATTTTTTTCCAGCCTCTGAAACAAAGCGGAAGAAAAATGAAAGGAATAAAGCATAGAGTCAACGCTGGATGCTTCTCTGTAATAAATCCACTTAATTACAAACTGGTGCATCATCTTTTTCCTCTGAAGCAACATTTTTTTCCCTACCATTGACAGTTGTTGGACATAAATTGCCTATAACGACCTGAGGTCTGCTAATGTGGGCACAGTGGTTTTCATTTAAACCCATCCATCTGCACCAGGGAAAGGCTCAAAGACCAAATAGTATAGATTTGACTGTGACTTTGGGCTTTTACAGGTCAGGTCACTGCACACAGTTATGGTTAGCCAATGGGGACAGAGGGATCCTTGCAGCAGTGAAGAATCTGTGTCTAGAGACGTTCAAATGGCGCCTTTTAACGATATTTCCTTCAAAAACACTGAGTGGAATTTGGGGGAGGGTCAGTCGAAGCCAACAGCTGAGGCATTGATCTGTGTGCCATCTATTGAACACCACCTGCATTAAGCCTGATACCTTGACAAAGATGAATGCAAATCTTACATGCTGCAGCACTTTAGTCTCTGTAAGGATAATTAATAGTCCTCTGAGGGGCCGTCTTATTGGTTCACTCTCGCCTGTGCACTTTAAGTCTCTAATAGGAGGATCATTTTCATCATAGAATTTCCTCCATCTTTACATTTGTCAGCAATGTGTCCAAATATAGCTTCTGTCAATTGTCTGTCCAATTTCCCCTTGGTTAAAAAAAGTTTGTGTGTTTAATTTGTACATTGTAGCTCAGCACAGTTGTGTTTTTAAACTGAGAAGAGACACCAGCAGATTCAGCTATATTATGATAATGCTTTTATCGTAACAGAACAAATGTTATTTCTGGCTCCTGTCTTTAGGCCCCACACCAATACTAGTATTAATACGTTCCAGGTACAGTAATACATCAGTACTTTGAGTAAATAATGGAATTTAGTGATTTGATATTTGTCACATTACTGATGAAAGTGTAATGAGAGATGGATAGTTGCAAGAGAAATATTACAAGCCCAAACACTTTGTCCTGAAGGAGGTCATGTTGGTGACACCACAAGTGGAGAACAGCTGATCAGATGATATTACACTCAGGCATCAGTTGACAGTCCAGACACTGCCACAGGTAAAGAGCAGAGAGGAGGTACCAGCCCCTCTGAGTGACTTTCATTAGTGCTTTATGTCGTTGTTGGTAAGGTCATGGTCAAAATCCATCACTGCTGCACTTTATTAGTATAAGATTGGATTGTGCTGCAGGCACACTGGCGTCGACCACTGGCTTCACGTATTACCCTTCTGTGTTTCTGGTGTTTGTTTTGTTTTCAGGGGGGTTTGTCAGAACAGCACAGACACCACAGGGATATCAAGTCTCATTTGCTTATGTTACAGAATTCAGTAGCATGGGCAGAGGCTCCAATTTCTACTTTGAATTGGACATAATTTGACTTTCACACATGAAAGTGGGTTTAGAACTTGTTGGCGCAGAAGCGTTGCATTTTTAACAGCCTGGTGCCGAGAGGAATATGTATGTTTTTTTCTTCTTCGACGGGAACAGACCGGCGTGTGCAGGAGCTAGGTGGATGTCAGGGAATGAAGGATCTGATTGCTGAGGTGAATATAATCACTGCAGATTTTAAAAAAAGTACCTGTTTCCAGTGTTAATGAAATGACCTTGTGGTAATTGTTTTTATTCATTGGTTGTAATTTAAGCAGATTGCAGTCCTTGACTTGTATAGTGTGTTACTTACAGTTTTTATCCACAGTCTGTGCACAGTCGTAGGTTGTGCAGAGATGTCCTCCACACAACCTACACATATATATAAGCAGAGGAAGTTGTCAGCATGGCTGTCCACGTTGAGCTTTTAATAGCCATCTGTCAACTCTGCTGCAGGGACATAAACAACAGCGGTGGCCACGAAGAAGTCCCATTACTGCACTGAGTATAAGAAAGAAAGGGATCACAGTGCAGTCAGTAGAAGCAGACAAGGCAAATGGAAATGATGAACACTAATGATAGTAAAAAATAATAAGTACTGCCATTGTTCACATACTGTAATCATTTGGGACTAGTAAGTAATAAAAGTAGTAAAGTAAAAAAGTACTGCCTTTGTTCACATACTGTAATCATTTGGGACAGCTTTTGTGCCCTTCCTGACATGACCTTTCGTTCCAGGTCACAAGTTGCGTTGAAGGTTGGAGTGCAAAAACTGGAGACTGAAATATGCATAAAGTATGTTAGGAGGGAAGGAAGTGTATTTACAGGAGAAGTTTCAGGGCAGACTAATGAAGCATGGAGGCAGAGGTGTACTTCTCCATGAGGTTGTCGGTTGTACGGAGGCATCAGGTTTATAACGAAACCCAGTTGTGAGAAGACATTGATACGGTCATGGAATCAACTTAAATGAATATGTAATGTAAAGAACATCTTCTGCCTAACATTTATCCCATCTATCCTATATTGTATAAACCATGTATGTTTCTAGTGCTGATGTGTGAGCATGTGTCACATGACATCTCCCATCAGTCGCAGCCATTTGCCAGCACCTAAGCTGGTGTGACAGCTTCAACACGTGTCCTCTGGAAGCAAACATAACAAAATGCCACTCTGATGACTAAATTGCAATGAGCTGCATTTAACAAACCTCTCATTTGCTGATTATAATGGTGCCACCCCTGGCACTACACCCCCCCCCCCTCCCCCCCCGCAGCCTATTCTACCCTGATCACACACTCGAATGAAAAGCCTGCTTTTGAAGGAATAATGGTTTTTCTGAGAGCAGGCAGAGAGAGAAAGGCTGGAATTATTTAATTATTCTCACTAGGCTTTGTGACGGAGAAGGGAAGATTCATCTAAGGATTTAATTTCATGAAATGTAGACAGAGAGGTACAGCTTCTTAGAAAGATGTCAAACCTTAATTCCATGTATTGAATAAAACTTGGTTTTAAACGTATTTCCCAATTCCCCTTTGACACTATCCCCAAGACAAGACTATCAGAAAATGTTGCCAGCACTTGTACACTCCACGAACAGCCGTTTTTATCAGTTGTACCCTCACTGCACATGCGTGTCAGAATCAACTCTTTAGCACTACAAGAAAAACAGGAGCATATGTGATGTTAGGAGTCTCGGGAGACAGCTTATAATTTTGCAGTACATGCAGTCACTGCTGCTCGCTCGTTCCAGGTGATTTTACTCAGAGCTACTTAGCATGAGATTGCAGGCGTTTTGTTGCACGTTGAAATTGTTTTTCAAGGTTGTCGTGGCTTCTGAGTTGTTTCAGTGGAGGATTCACATGAAGACATACAGTACTACATACACACATACTAGACACACATAAACTGTAGGATCTCCATGTCTGAGTAGCTCTCACATTCTTCATCAGCCTGGGAGAATGAGATAAGTCCATTTCTCCCTCCATATCTCTGCAGCACAAGCCTGACTCCATGGGCATTCTGTGTTGGGTGTTGTTTTGCATCCCCTTCTCATCTATACGCTTCCTCAGTCTAATTGAATTTTAATTTAACTGTACTGACGGTAAAGTATTTTTTTTCTTCACCACATTTGTAACATTTTCTCTACTTCCTCTCTCTTCCTCTTACATCCTTCCTCGTTCCTCTTGTTCCACTGAGCAGAAAATGGGTCCATGCCCCATTGTAGGCTGTTGTCTGTTTGAGCTAGCTCTGTTGATAATTGACTGCTGGGGTAAACGTGATTGTGATCTATGTGATGCTAATACATTGTGCCAATTTGAGGTGCTTATAATCCACTGGCTCATGTTTCCTCCCTGCAGCTATGACAGGAGGAGAACTTGCACCAAGGCATCGTGGGTAAACACAGTGAGTCCTACTCTACAGTGTGTGGGTGGGGATATAGTAACAATCTATATTAGGAATCAGCAGCATCTGCATATTTCTTCTAAATATGAAAAGTGATGTCACCATAACAGACAGAGGTCATAGATGATGTTGATGTGTCCGTTTGGCTGCAGGAAATGAAGATGTTTTAATGTCACACTCAGTTTGACCAGGATACTGCTGAATGGTCTTGCAGTTAGGAATAACAGTACCATGAATGGATGACGTTACTGCTGCGACTTCCACAGCACAAAAAGTGATGGAATATCTATTAAATTGTTGCTGCCGTTGCTGTCGTTATCCAATAAATCACTGCCTGTCGTTGAAAATCGAATCAAACGTATTTGCACGACGTCAAATCTCAAGACGCCCAACGGCAAGTAGTGGTGTCAGTTAGAAAATGTCAAATTTTGTGTAACTGGGGAAAAATAGATCAATGTTATACGTAGATGGTCTTGTTAAATACAAGGCAGAAGATGTCATTGATTTCCTGCCTTGTTTCAGTTTAGCTGTTTGCTCCTCAGCCCCACCCTCCGCTCTTCACCACCTGTAGGCTCTAGAGAGGATTCAAAGATATGTTCTCATTATTTTTCATATCTCATGCATGTTACCTACGGGGAACTGTGGCACCAGGGTGTTGATGCCAAGATAGAATGCTCTGCTGCTGCTTTGGCTGGGACATAGCTATGCTGAGATGCTAAATGAACCACCTGTAATTATATTGGATGGACTGTATGAGGCATTTGTAGATTTTATTAGCTATTTAACATTTTATAATTAATGCAATGTACATTACAGTTCTTGGGTTAGAGGTCTTGGTTGAGTTTGGAATCCTGAACACATTTGAGACTGGCTGAAGTATTGGCAGTAATAGATTCACTGTCCTAGGAAAAATCAAAATAAAGTAGATGTAAATGAGCTGCGGTGAATAAAATTATAACACGCAGTCAACAATGTGAACATGTGAGAAGACTGACACAGTCACATATGTTTAAAATGTTTACAAATGCATTACTGAATGACAACTGGTGGCAGATATAAAAACAATGATTACTTTCAGCTTGTGGTGACAAAACTGTCACTTACAGGTTCAAAACAAATTCCCTTGCTGTTGTTGGATTAATCACACAACATTTGGTAGAAGGTGTTCCAAAGTAGAGGAATTGGCAGGAATTGTCAGAACTGCAGCTGTTGAGTGTTTTCTGTTCTTTGAGCACCTCTGTGTAATGGGACAGAAAACATTTAGCCACACATAGACAACACGGCCAAAGACACTCGTTCGTTAAACATTAACGGACGTAATTGTTTAAAAGCCTTTACTTTAAAGACACTGTTTATTGCAACCTGTTTTGAACCACTCAACTATTTAAACCTCAGAGACAGGAGCGCATTAGGGTTTTGCCATTTTCCTTTGCAAAAGCCACCAAACTAATTAAGTTATTACTTTCTCTATAATTTCATTAGCTGGTTTATCGACTCATCATTGCCGCTCCACTGGTATCAACATTTTACTTGATTTGACATTTAGAGAGCCTGTTTAAGTGAAAGTGCGTCTTTAAAGATTGGAAGAAAAGCTTGAATACATAACCAGGTGGGAGCATGTTAGATAACACAGGAAGTATAGTTCTGTATCAGAGCCTGCAGATGCTGACGCGTTTTGAAACATTTCCAAATCTCTCCAGATGGGACGAGGGATAGTCTGAGTCACTAACAGCGTTTGTATTGTGATTCTTAGAAGTGCTGCCAAAAATGAAAACACAAAACTTCAAATGAAGCCGCCGCCACAGAAGCATTTGCAGCCCACCGTAGAAACCAACATGTATGTGGGGCCTGGGCACAGAGAGGGAAAACAACATGTTTACTTGTTGGCTCAGGGTCGTAACAGTCAAACTTGTCTAAAGGCGAAGTAAATACAAGCCAACTCTGACCAAACACCACAGATCAGATGGTAGGAGACTGTAGAAAAGCCTGAAGCAAAAGATGATCTAGTGATTTTTTTTTGTCAGTAAAAAAAAAGTTTGTTGTCCTTTTACCTGCTACATCAGATGTAGTTACTGGGTGGTTGGTGGATGGAGCTACTGCAGAAGAAGGAGTCTTCTGTGGATTGTTTGAAAAGCTCTCAAAATCAAATGATGCTATATGTATCTATGTTACACATGTAGGAAGGATGTTAAAAACATCTTTGGTCAACAAAGCTTCAATAGTATCATCAAACTACAGATTTTAGGTTATAGAGTGCTTCTGAAAAGAAGACCAACTTTTCTAGAAATGGAGTTTATATTGCAAAGTGTATGCCTTGGGCAAGCAACAATCAATCGCCAGCATGTAGCGTTGTTGTAAAAGACTACACTGAAGAGGGAAACAGGAGCGGGGATGCTTGATAGAGTTGTCATTAGGAGTAAGATTTCCCTCTTGCTTTTTTCTGGCTTATCTCCAAGTGGGAGAAGGCATGGGGAGAGCAATTCTGCTTTGGGATCATATGCAAATGCAAGATACAGAACATGAGGGAAAGTGGAGGCAAAAAAGGAGAGAGATAGGGCTGGTTCATTTGCAGCTCGTCCCCGTAGACTGGAAGAGATTATATTAGGAGAGAGAGCGAAGGAGAGAGAGTGAGAGAGAGACAGACAGACTCAGAGAGAGGGTGAGAGAGAGCGAAAGAGAAAGAGACAGACAGACTCAGAGAGAGAGAGCGAAAGCTCAGTTTTAGTTCACAGTGAGAATCCTGCCTCCAATCTTCTCCTCTGCACTGTGCGGTCTCCCCATCTCCTCAGCTGCACCTTCTCTTGACTGCCTCTTAAACACACACTTAGACACACACATACATACACATGCAGGCACAATCACACCAGTGTCATGTAGAGTCTTGGCTTAAGGTGGACAACCTTCATAGGACACAATCCAGGTATGCTTTATTCTCTCGTTCCTCCATTCATTCATCTCCACTAACTTCAGCATGTTGCAGTGTACAAAACACCATTTTTTAGGTTGCTGCCGTAGTGATCCAGCCACTCACTCTCTGCAGAGAGCCTGCATGCATCAAGATTATCCAGCTTCTTTGCATAGCCCCAAGAGAAGCAAAAGGGAGGGAAAGAGGGAGCGGAGCCAGAGAGGGGAGAAGACCTAAATGTTAAGGCTGGTTAAAGAGGACGGAGAGGATAAAGGCTTAACTGGGCAGAGGATTTTTTTTTTTTTTTACCGTAGAGCAGAGAAAGTGCCAGCTCAACTGGGGTGACCTTTGAGTGGAATGGAAGTTTTTCTACTCGAAGGACGTTTGCACTGGCTGTAAGTGTAGCTGCTGTGTTACACATCTGAATAAGTCAGCAGTGATGTTTACAAAGCTGTAAATCTAGGCCACTGCCTCTGTTGAAGTGAAATTTCACATAATGTATTTCTTTCAAGAGGCTCTCATGTATGTCAACATTTGGCTAACTTTTGCTTATTTCCTGTCTGTTTCTGCTGTTAGCATTGCCCTCCTTCTGTACATGGATATGTAGCCTATGGATATTTCTAGCGATAATGACTATTTATCCACTTACAAACAACTTGAACTCGAGCAGAGAGGTCAGCCAAAGTCAGATGTACTGGCTTCTCATTGCTTAAAGAGGCACTGATATTTCAATACATTTTTTAACAAGAAGGTGATAGGGTACTGAGACAGGAACTCTATTCTGAGAATTACATTTGAGGCGGTCCTAGAATCTAGGAGATAGAAATAGAAGAATATTAAGGACAGTTATGGATATTGTAAAGGAGACAGGGGCGACTACTTGCTGTTATGGTAGTTGAGGCAAGGTGTTAAAAGATGGCAACTCCACCTTAAATTTTGTCTGTGTCTTAGCTTAATAGCCTACATTGTTCTGTTAATAAGTCTTGTAAAGTCAAATGAAAATAATTTGTTTTTCTGCTGCCACACAGTCAGAGTGCGATGAAGAAGGCAGCATGACCAAAGCTGACAGCGTCTGCCCCCTGTGGTGCAGTTCAACATGTTCAGTGACTTCTCAGGCTGCAGAAATGTTGTATGCTGTTTGTTTGTGTGGGTCTTCTCTGACTCACAAATTCAAACATTTTGAAATGGATGTTTTTCTATAGTGACTCACAGTGTGTTGAATCACTTGGACGATGGCTTGAAATCAGTTTGTCCACGTTGAGGCTGCAGAGGCCATTCTCCGACTTTTGGTATATGCTGCTGTGTAATATTACTGCATTGAAGACAGAAATGAAGTGGTGTCACATAAAACTTTTATCAGAGTCATGGGGGCAGGGGGGGCGTATTTCTTTGATGAATCACAAAGCATTGAGTCTAGACTGTGACTGCTTTGAGAAAAGAAAATGAAGACGGTGGTTAGTAAAAAGATTTAGGCGTGTATATGTTGAAACACCACCAGATGATGTTGAAATTATACACACAGAGAAAAAGGAAACCAGACATTTTGGTTTGTTTGAATTGTAACTGTAGGTCTGACAGTCATATTAAACAAATAAAAAGAACAACAGAACATGACAATAATCACTATGGAGTTTAACAGCACAAGTAAGTGTTGCACATTAATCCAGATAGAAAGCAAACACAGATTGATCAAAAGTAGAGAAACTAAAGCTTGACTCACATGGCTGTTTTTTATTTATTTGTTTTATTAAGAACTAAGTAACACTGTGGCATGCAGCAGTCCATACAAAATAAGGATAGAAAAAATAGAGTATCTCCATTATATACTGTCAGTAGACCTAGTTATGTCAAAATTGACATGTTGCAGTATTACAGTATTACAGTATCAACCCACAATAGTAGTATCAACAAACAAATGTCACCTGTAAGAGGAGGCAACCAGTGTTGGATATTTCTATTTTTGTCAAAGAGAAAATAAGTTTTGTCTTGCCAGTGTGTTTACCTTTGTCCCTGTAAGGGTCAGAGTTTGTGGGCCCTCGAGAGAAAGCTCTTGTCATTCCTCTGGTAATGTCATTTTTATTCTACAGTTACTGTTCATTCTGCAAAATGTCAATAGAAAATGACCTGTTAGTCCTCCATAGCACATTAATCCAGTTCAGGGTTTATTTAAAATGTACAGGTCAGATGTTAAACAGTCTTAAGACTACAGAGGACATTACTTAGCTAGAAGTAAAAAGCAAAAAATACAGAAGAAAATCAAACCATAACAAAGGTTGGACAAGAGGTCATTTCTAGCATGCTCAAAATTGCACACACTTTGCAAAAAAAAAAAAAAAGAAGCTAAAACTTACAAAGTTGCGCTACATTTATTAACCCAAACACACAGCTAATATATAGCCTGCAGTGAATAGATGAAGGTTGGCCATATTTCTGAGTGACAGACACTTGATTGACAATGATCTGATGTGATGGTTGTTATGATCTAATCACTGTAGCTATGAAAACCTCCATCCATCTGTTGGTTTGTTTCAGCTTTTGTGGAGGACTGCGGCCAAACCCATCTGTCTCTGTGTGATATATTTATTTTTGACCATAATACACAACTATTTTAGCTTTTTACAAAAGAGAAGGCCTCAGCCATTTTAAAGATTTATGTCTTCAGCAGCAAACAATTGGCTCAGAGCCTCACACACACACACACACGTGCACACGTACACTCTTCAGGCAGTTCATTAACGACTGCTCGACTGTTTTTTTTTTACTGTTTTCATGGGGATTGTTTGCAATAGTAAAGACATGGAATAACAACAGCCATAAAACAACTTTATGTTATAATCTCATTAATGTTGCATTCAAATCCTAAACCTCTGAACACACGTACACTAAATGTGTTCACACACAGTGAAAACCATTATCATAGAGTTCTAAGCCGATATTCTGTTCGCGTCAGTCGTTTGATTTATGCATTCAGCTGCACTGCACAGTGTGAAACCGTGGGGTGGAGGGATTCAGTATCTACTTTGTGCATCTGTTGAGATGGTTTAATCAGCGTTACGCCCCCGTGAGAAGATATTAGAGGTAGATACAGATGACAGTGGACGTGTGACACACAGACCAGGAAGCTCCCTGGAGCCACGAGGCCGTGGTCTCCTGTTAACCCTGTCGTGAAAGTGTGTTTTCCTCTCCCAGAGGGAGGTTGACCTACAGCACAGCGGTATCAGTTCTGGCTCCGAGCCCGCAAAGCTGTCAGCCGAACATGCCGAGGGCTAAAAGCAGGACCGGGAGGGTTGGAGTGCACAGAGAGCAAGGCGAAGATGAGGGATAACAGGCGGAGACTGATGCAGACTGCAGTCTGACTCCATTAGTGATGCTGGAAGAGGGATGAAAAGGGGACGAGCTGAATCCTTCTGTGGGTTTTAATGTGGGAAAGTGAGAGCGGATGAGACTTTACACTTCATATACATTTTTTTTTTTGGACTTTCTGCTCATGTTCCTGACTTCAGAGTCAGGAACATGAGAGGCTTGTAGTTCTTAAAATGCAGTGACATGACACATCTGCCGACCCAAAGAGACTCACTTGAAGATGCCTGTGAGATTAAGGATGAAGAAGATGAAATGTTATGATTTTTTTTTTAAATAAACCTAAGTATAATTTGTGATTTTCCATACTTGTTGATTTGTGTTCACTGCTGCATCATGCTGACAGCAAGGAACCTTCACTGTGCAAATAGTATTTGCTCACCATCTGCAGCAACATGTAATGTTCAAAGCGTTGGATGAGAAAAGACGATTATAATTTTATAACTCATGCATAAGAACCCAGTCTGCATGAAACCTGCTTTTTTGAGCCTCATATAGGACAGAAACACATCCAGGAAGAGTGCAATATATGTTCACACACTGTCATTTAGACTCTCCCCTACCACCATAGCTACAGCACGTAGCATCATTTTCAGTTTAAATTGTCTTTCAATATCTCAGGGAATAAAAATGTGATTGAAAATAGGTTATTACAAATAAGTTAAACAATAGCACTGAAATGCATAAAAAATAAACTGTATTGTTGTATACTACAATATATACTTCATATAATGGGCATTCGAAACTGCAATGTACAATTGTTGCAGTAGTAGTCTCTATCCAGTCTGTGTTATTATTATGGTGTAAGAAAAACAAATGAAAGATAAAAAGACACACACACACACTATATATATATATGTGTGTATATATATACTGTTCACTTGTGATGCAGTCATGATACAAGTTGCAGAGGAAAATATTTACAAGACCTGACCTGCTGGTCATTGTACAGGGAGTTAATATTATGAGATTTAGAGTTTTATTAAGTTGAGTTATTTGAGTCTTCTACCTACACCTTATAAGAAATTATTTATAGACACTAAGAGGTATAAATCTATGGAATCTAATACTGCTGTACACAGTACACATCCTATAATCACCTCTAAAGACCAGGTCGTGTTGTGTTTGAGAGTCAAACTGTAACCAGCCTTTCATATTTATAGGTATGTGAGTGTGAAATGTGCGCGACAGTTAATGCGTATGCATGTTTTAACATGGTCATAATGTTTGAACAAAGCTCTTCTGCCGCAGCTGATTGGATTAGTCTCAGTGACACAAAATCACTAACTGCAAATTGCAGTGAGATGCTGAGAAGATAATGTTCCACCGCGGACCTGAGAGGTCCATTACCAACAAGTGTTTTTGGCAGTTGTTGTCCTTAAGATTTTTTTGGTTTTGGTTTTATCACACTGCAAGGGATTTTTCTTTTTTGTAGAATCAGAATGTTAAGGCACAGTCAGTGTCGCGAGGGAAGATGTTTCTGCAGCAGCACAAACAGATGTTTATTTCTCAGTATGAAACGAGTGAAGGAGAATCTGCTCACGTTTATTTTAAAGACCAGGACAAAAAGAGATGTGGGGGGGACAGAAAACAGTGGGAAGGTAGACTAGGCTGTGCTTGTCTTCCTTCCTTCCTTCCTTTTCCCTCCCTCTCTTCCTTCTTCTACCCTTTCCTTTTATCCTTTTAATTTTTTCCAATTTCTTCTGCAATATCATTTCCAGTCATTCCTCTCCTTGCTATTCTGTGTTCTTCTACATTTCTGTTATTATTCCCTAACCATTGGTTTCACCTTCCTTCGTACTTTCCTCCAACCTTTTCTCCTAGGAATGTAGTGTAGATTGTGGTTTCTCTGCAGCTCCTTTCTCCTACAAGTATTCTTGAGTTTGACTCTGAATATTAAAAACCAAAATAATGCCTCCATATCCAATCATATTAGTTTCCTTTGTAACTTTAATCCGTCCTAATCCGCGTGTACTAATTTATACAATATATTCAATTTCATAAAACTTCCTATTGATGTTTTATGCATATGAAAAGGCTCTGTGGGAGGATTCCCTCTCTTTTTTGCCTTAACACTTAAAAGCACTCCTGCCATTGGACACCTCCTCTCACTGTCAGTTGTACTTCTATCCACAGCCTCTGACGCTCTGCTCTTGTCTTCATTTCATAAATGAAACCTTTTGCACATCGAATATCAAAGACTGACTCCTGCCCTAGTTGTAGCTGCAGCGTGTTGTGTGTTGCATATATTAAAGGGAAGAGATTCCACAGACTGATAACATTTTAGAAACACTGTCTGCATAAATTTAACCCTTTCTTTGTGGTGGTGGATTGGTGTGTTTCCTTTTTTACCACTCCAGCAGAGTTGGCACTGCTGCTTTGTGACACAGCACAAAGCAGCAGCAGTGGCTTCACAGGCTGGCTGCCTCCCAGCACTCAGTTTGAGACACTGATTAGTGGCCACTAATAGATCTCGATTCCTGACTCATCCTGTCCCACTGTTCACTCAATGGTACCAATTACTCACTTTCTGAGATGTGTTCTGGACTTAGACACACCAAAAATATCACTTTCTCATTACTGGCACTTCTACCTCTAACTTGGAATAGATGTCTGGCCTCAGATCAGCTGCTGTGCTGTCATTGGCTAAGAAGTGTGAAGAGATGAGACCCTGGGAGTTGCAGGAGTCACAGCAGTGAAGTAGTAGATCTGAGTTATCCTGGGCTGCGTTCAGCCTTCATACAAGTCTTTGATGACAGGTGTCTGCTTGATGACCTCAGTGCCTAGACTGCGCTCGTCTCTCCAAAGTTAATCTGACATCCAAATGATGCAGCCTCTCATCCCGGTTTAATGGCCCCAGGGATGGATCACATCCAGGCGAGGTCTTTGGAGGAAGAGTGTAAGACAAAAAGAAGATTGTGAAGGAAGGTAAAAAGATCTCGGAGTCTCATCTCTCCCTTGATATCAAATACTAGACTCTCTTAAATCTTTGCCGTTTGAAATACTCTATGTTAAATTGTTCCTCTTGTCAAACAGACAGACTACAACATACAGTGGTAATTGGATGCGGTAATTTGAGGTTAGATACTCATGCAGTTCTGTGTTGGGTAAATATCACACAAATTCATCATGTGGATGTATTTTTGCTGTAATGATAATAAAAAAACCCTTTATTTTCAATTTCACTGGAAGAGACGTGAAAAGAAATGGAAAATAATTAGTACACATTGCTCTATAATTATTGCTTTTGTTGCTCAAGCTGTTGTGAAAATGATGTTAAAGACAAGTAATGCTGTGTGAAGTGCAGCATGAGCCGTCTCCATCCACCTCGACCTTCTACCTCGGCGCTCTGTATTTCTTCCTAATAACATCTCTGACTCTTTGCTTCCTCCATAATTGCTGTGGCCCCTCTCCTGGATGTAAACATACTTTATGTTGTTTCAGGGCATTTGGCCAGTGAAGCAGCTGATGCTGTTGTTCCTCTCTTTGGGCAAACTTCTCTCTTTGCCTCAATAAAACGGTTATTTACTGCCAAACAGGAAAAATAAACATTCATTGTTACTGACTATAAACTACAATAAA
>NC_024314.1:3863319-3915486 GCF_000523025.1 Cynoglossus semilaevis
AACTCCAATACATCCTGCTGACCCCAAAGGTCTCCAACACATTTTGAACTTGGAATAGAAGACACTAAAAATGAAAAATAAAGGCAGGAAAATAGCTGTCGGGGCAGCAGCCTTAGGACTAGTCACATACAGTAAATTCTCACAAATGGTGCAGAAACATGTTAACCTGCTGTGTAAATATACTGAGTGATAAATTGGATAGTGATGTCTTCGCCTTTAGGTCCAGTCTACAAATTGGCCAGTGAGACATGGAGCCAGAATGAGTCTCTTCCCTCACTGTCTATTTGTCTGTGTAGGTTCTCAGTCATCCAGGTCATTTAATCCCAAAAATAGTTACATCAAAAGTAGACTGGACAAAGTGTTCAGTTCTGTTCAGTTCTGTTCAGTTCAAACTGAAGAAGCCTCTTGGATGAGAGGTGAGACGTCTTAAAAAATCCTACTCACTCTCTATTATTGGTGACATGCTATATAGAGTATATATACTGCATATACTGCAAAATCTATTTTCAAGAGTTTTTAGAGTCAGAGTTGTAATTGGCTTCAACAATACAGTACACAGTATAAACTTCAACAAGTTTATACTGTGTCCTTATATTTCTGCCTCCTCAGTGTCAGGTACCTCCCGGAGGGAGAGCAGATTCCAGTTTAAACTTTCAAACATGTCTCACTAAACTCTGTCATCTATATTTCTCACTCACGATCCAAACTAAGGCCTGTACGTTGTGTCTGCTGCGGGCTAAGGATTTATGTTCGGAGAGAAAGATGAATATTTATGCCTCAAATTAGCGCTGTACTGCTGCCGTTGCTGTGTAGGACACGCTAGTTGTAATACATTGTGTTCTGTAAAGAGAAGGAAACTGAGGCGTGGGCAGACTGAGGAGCAGAGACGCTGATGTTGACAAGAGCTCTGCTCCCCCCCCCACACACACACAGCAGAGCACAGTTTTCCAAAGACTTCTACTGTTTGTCTTGAGCACTTCTCCAAATTTCGGCCTTGGGCCAGTGTTTCCTGCCTGTTTGGATCTTTAGGACCCAGATAGCATATGTGGTTGTCTGTTCAACCTCAGGAAAAAAGAGCTTTGATTAAAACTGTTTGTTTTTTATCTTTTTATTTGAATTCTGTTGTTACAGCTCACATATATGAGCTAATTCTTTTTGTCCATTCACCATTAGCTTCATCTTTTATTTCTGTAATTTAGTTACCATATCATCCTTATGCTGCATTACAGACATAGCCATTTTCCTACTAGTTCACATTTTAACACAAAAAATAGGGAAAGTAGAAAATGACTTGAAGCTATTTAAACCAAACTTAAGCCCTAAAAATGTAAGCTTCAAAAAATAAAGTAAAAAATTATTGGTTTTGACAAAAAAGAACTAAAATACATTTTTACTGTCCTGCTAATAGCCAATTTGCCCTTCCTAAAAATACCACCGTAAACAAGAGGAGCATACTGCACAACAGTGTTCCGGTTCTTTATTTAAATGAAGGATTTGAATGAGGGATTTCTGTCATCCCATAAACACTGTTACACAGCTCCATCAGCTCCACATACAGTCTCTGTCTGTGCTCATGACAGGAATCAGTCAGAGCCTAATGCAGAGAGTCTGAAGTCAAGTGTCCTTCAGGCCTGTGTTCTCTGCAGCTGTAGGATGAAGAGTAATGCGTGGTTGTGATCTTGAGCCAAACAGAGTGAAACTGTTTTGTGTGCGGTTGATGAACCACCACGTTCGTTGTAGAGGTATTTTTTAAAAAGTCACTACAGTATTTTAAGTGGTTCCATACATTTTAATTTGGATCCACCTGCTTGGAATGCACTGCAGAGGACAGAAAATAAATCCTGAGGTCAAACCAAGTGATGGAGGCCACACTTGTTCACTGGTCCATAGCGGGCCACCATGTTCATGTGGGTCACATGAGTGTATTCAGACTCAGACTTACTTCACAGACTCCCTGCCAGGATCAGTTAAGAGACATTTCGTATCAGCGGGGGCGGCTCTTCTTCTAAATATAGCACACTTGGTGTTCTGCTGTCTGATCTTGTTTGGGTCTTATTTTAATTTGGAAGTGCCCTGGAGAGCTGGATATTATAATTTGTGGACGGAGGAGCCTTATATTTCTTCACTCATTCTTGCTGCAGTGTCTCCAGTTTGTATTAATAGACTTCGATGAATAGAAAATCTATGAGGAAGAAAAAGAGGAGAGAGGGAGGATGGAAAATCAACTCAGCTCTAGTTGATTACTGTACACCCCTGCAGCTGCTGAAATATTTACATAATAATGCCTTAAGACTGTGTATAGGTTATTACAGAGAAAAATAAGTATTCACTAAATTGGTGTATAACTATTAAGATCGGGCTAAAGTTTGTCATGTAAAAGGCCTTTCTTTGTCATCAAGTTAAATAATTACACCAACTTTAATATAAATTGACTCTGTGTTTATGAGCAGTGGTGCACACGACATAAACAGGAGTTATAATGTGTCTACCTCATTAACCTGGGTGTCACATTAAACACGAAGGAAAAAATTATTTGTGCTAAATTTAAGCGGTGCAGGCGTGAACATTAATCACCACACTTTGACCAGATAAAAGCTAACTAAACGACGGGCAACTGTGGCCAAGGTTGAACCACCAAAACACACACACACCCCCATGCATCCAGCAGTTCTGTAATGAGAAATGTCTTTTGGAACAGCTCCCAGTCTCTGTGAAAAATGGCTTCAGTGGCACACTGACAATCACTCACTTGGTTTTTAAGTCTTCCCTCTCTACTATAATGAACCCACAACACTGAATCATGTGCTCAGTCTCACATTGGACCTTGTGTGTCCGTGGGTGTGCGTCTAGGCGGCCGTGTAGAGGACAAACATATATTACTGTGTGTAATTAGTTACACCCAGAGCCGGTGATTTAAACCAGGGTTTTGATGTACTGCTCGCAGATTAAAATCAGGACTGATGTATAAGAAGTTGGTGGAACCTGAGTCAGCACTTCGGTTCACTTCACACTGAATGAACTTGGTTTCTTTCCTGAAAGAAAACTATATGCAGAATTTTTTAAAACAGTGTTTACAAATGTACAGATCTGAAACCCACAGTATGGATTTTCTTCCAGCAGCATCAGCTTTGTTTAATCATTTAAGAGATTTGACAGTTTGACTAAAGTGACACAATTAAAGTGGAATTCATCAGCCAGGCTGCTAGATCTGTTAGCTGCAGTGGAGGCATTAATAAGTGAGGGGGTGCTGGGAGCAAGCTGGGCAGAGGTGGCAGCCCATTAACTACCACCAGGAGCAATAATGACTGAGATGGTGGAGACAATACAGCACACAAGGCTGTAGCTGGTTTTCACACATGGCTGAGTAATGTCATTACTGGGGTAACAGGTAGTAATGTGTGCAGTATGTGTACAGTTAGTACAACAGGCCTCAGGCTGGGGGGAGGCGGGGAGGGGGGGTGAGACAATAAAAGGCCTTACGGACAGGGAAGTAATTATTTTTAAGTATTATATCAGTAAAGGTCAGATGAGTAAATCAGTGTATTCACTGAAACACATTATTTAGTATCATAAAACCAGACAGAACAACATGTATTCAGGCTCATTACTACAGTTGTCATGACATTTAATGCCCTTTGTCTGTGAAGCAACAGTTTTCATTGATGTAACAATTCTTTTTTCAGTTGTAACTTTACCTGGGGGTTCTAGAAACAGGGGGTGGATCCTCATAGCTGTTATAGGAGAGTAGGGGGTAGTCAGCAAAGCAAATTTATTTTAGGTTATTATTAAAATTCTAAATTTTCTTCTTAACGTGCCACAGTAGGGATGTTGGACTAATTAGTACTTTAATTTCCTGTGTCCATTGAGAATATAAGGGTTTCTTTTTTGTTTTAAAGCAATGTACTGTTAACATTTGAATGTATTGACAGTGTAGAAAAGAAAACCTCTGTTAAACAGGTGGCTGAGATGTCGTTAAGGCAGCAGGGCAGATTATAGATGTACGTGCTGCTGTTTAAACCTTGGATAAATCACAGCCAAGTACAGGATACATCTGTTCACATCAGAACTGTTCCAGGGTTCTTTCGAAGGAAACGTCTTCATTCAGTTTCAGCAGATAGTGTCACAGTGTGTCTCCAGGTGAAATAAATCCTCAGACCCACAAACACTGCTGAAAACATTGCAGGGCTTTTCTCAAGGTGTCACATGAATTACACTGATGACCTCTTGTTTTGACGTTCACTCCCTCCGTTTCCCACAGACCTCCCTCCTCTGTAACAGCATTTCTTTAAATCCCTGCATGGGTAGGCAGCAGTTGCTGCTGCTGCTCTCAAAAGATTTATATCTGTGACCAAATCAAACATTTTGTTCTGTCAGCAGACACTACAGCTACAATGTCAGTATATACAGGGGCTGTATTTCAGAAACTGTACTTTTCCTCAGTATTATAGGTAGTATATATTTTGTTTTGGATATGATTTTTCTGTTTTTGTTGCATATTTTATTCGTGATAAATACAGGAAACGGGAAAGTAAATAATCAGAAAAAAAAAAGAAAAGACAAAACTTAATTACATTTCTAATTACTTACTTCATACATCAGTTCTTACCTGGTTTAACTGTTCTTCACCTATTCCCAATCTCTAGCGTTTTATTTATCATTGGTCACAAGAGGGCACTAAATCATTCCCCATACACAGAGACATCACCTCCATCACTGTGTCACTTCTCCTTCACTGACTTTGATTCTCATGTTCTGCTCTCATACATGTAACAGGATCTTGGTTTGTTTTGTTTTTCTTCCCTCAGGTTTGACACTTTGGTTTGTTAGAACACACAGATGTTGTAGCTGTTTTTATAATGGCTACATGTTGCCAGAGGTGTGTGTGTGTATACTTCAGTGTGTGTGTGTGTGTTTAGGACAGGAAGATGTTTGCTGAACATGTGTGTGTGCCTGTTGCTGAGGAACAGAATCATGGATGCATGCATGGTTTTGCTGCAGGAGGGAGGGAGGTGAGTCGTCACATTAACACCGTCTCTGCTGCTCTCTACAGCTCTGTGCTGTACCCACAGTGCGCCGGGACTCTGGCATTTTCACTTTCTCGCACATCATACAGGGTTAGGCTTTTTTTTTTTTTTTTAATTAATTCTTCTTTCCATGTCGTACATCTGTGTAACCAGGCTAAAATGTTCACAGTCAAAAACATAGCAGGTATTGTTTTAAAGCGACAAAAATGCTACTGACGTCTCTGAGGAGGTCATTAAGTTAATTATTAAGTTATTAATTGGAACTACTTAAATAGGAGAAATCATGAAAAGTTTAAAAGTTAAATAAAGAGAATATTATTATCCTTTTGCTAACTTAATTAATGTAATAAATAATAATGAATAAATGATAAAATATTGTGAAATATTCATGTTGAATGGATTAGTAGAAAATAAATGAAACAGACTGTTAACTTATTATGTACGTAATAATCTCCCATTTCTAAAATCATATTCACTATAATTGTTTGGAGGATATGCCTAATTGAAATGGCAGATTACTTGGAGTATTTATTTTAAAAAGTCTTGAGGAAGTGACAAATAGGAGGTTGTAAAGTTTGAAAACAAACGCTTACATACGTGAGCTGGTCAGAAAAATGAGTAACAGACACCTCTATCCACCAGTGGAGACCAGACACTGATGGCAGTGATTGTGGTTGATGGTCTGGAGGATGAGGAATGATGAATCTGATAACGCAGCCGTGACTGGGTGGAGATGGGAAATGAGAGCCATGCGTTTCGGAAGCACCAACGATCTGGAGCAGAAACAAAACAGCTTCACAGAGACATGATGGCAGTAAATGATAGAGTTGATTTGTTGATGCGATGTAAGATATAAACAATACCAGATGAAGGACAGCTGATCTCTCAATTGTCAGGAAGTCAGTGTATGTGGGGAGACAAAGCAAGGAGAGGACTAGTCAAGTGAGTCAAGGTGTTGTGTTTCTGACCTAACTGCTGTATGTACAGTAGCACTGTAGCTGTTTTAGAAAGGTTAGCCAAAAATTGGTGTTTTTGAAAAACAGACAAAAATACTGTGTAGCATTTTAGTATGCTGGGGCTCAGTGGTTAAGGAAGCAGACTTGGGTCTGGAAGGTTCGAGTCCACCCTCTGCCAAGTTACCACTGAGGTGCTCTGAGCGTGGCACTGTCCCCACACACTGCTCCCCTTAAAACTGCCCACTGTTCACTTTGGTGATGGGTTAAAAGCAGAGGTCACATTTGGTTGTGTGCAGTGGTGAGCTGTGTCACAATGACAAGGAGTTCACTTTCTTCCTTTAGTAAATGCTACACAGTATCAGTATTATTTAGTAAATTACCCTTTAAATGATCATTGTAAAACTTTTGAAATAATATTCTTTGAGGTGAGAAAATACATTTTAGCAAAGCATATTTTAAAAACCAAAACGTGTCCCAGTGCCAGGATCGAGCCTAGGACTGTATGGTGGACATGCCTGGTTAAAAAGCATCTTCTTTAACTTCTCACCTGATAGAAATCTGTTCTTATTGATTTCTAGATCATTTTTTCAAATCTAGCAAAATTTGTGAAATAACATCTATCGTCAAAATATCAATGAATCAGTATTCTTCTCACCAACTGATTCAAAAAACATACAAGTGTCTAATCTGTCTTTAATTCCCAACCTGCAGGTCGAGAAAAGAGAAAAAGTCCCATGATCTCTGCCAGTGATGCCGAGTTCCCGCGGGACTACCACACCCTGGCTGCCGGGGGCACCCGTGGGGCCCGCAGGTTTGCCGAAAATGCCAATGGGGGGTTCACATCCTCCTCCCTGGACCGCCGCCACAACTCTGTGGCTGCCAAGAGCCTGGAGGCCCTAAACAGCATCCACAAGGCGGACATAGAGCGGCAGCGGGACGCATTAGTGGACCTCCAAAAGAACAAGTTCTCCAACAGTTCTGGAAGCATGTCCCAGGGATCTGCTGCAGGAACTGCTGCTGCTGTCGGGCGACAGGTATCTGTTTAACTGTTGTTTTATTTGTTTACTATTTTTTTTGCATCTCAGCAATAAGACATCTCTGTTACCATGGCAATTAACTTCTTGTTAATTGGTTCTGGTCTTGGTTCTGATTCTCCTGAGAACCAGCAGACTATGGTACTCCCCCTGAACCAAAGTAAGCCTCATCATGTTCATGGTTGCAGTGTATAAACGGCTGTCTTTTTCTATAAAGTAAACATCAGCTGTTGTTGTTATGTAGCAAACTCATACACATGACATTGTGTCAGGAACTTCTCCACTCCAGAACACAGTCCTTTGGGAAAACTGAAAAAGAAAAAGTACAGCAAATCATGATGCATTAAAATGTCAAAACTAAACATTATGGAGTGTGGAGACGGAGCTGAGCCTTTCTTTAAAGCTGCAGATTCTTTGACTTCCTAGGTTTAGAGCCGTCTGTGTCAGTTCAAATTTGTATTTGAAAAAAAGATGAAGCAGCTGTCAGTGAAATACTGATGTTTTTCCAAATGTGTCACATACAGTAGTTGAAACCTCTGAATCTGACAGCATAGACTGTGTACATTAGTGTTTGGAAATATACACTATATTTATTATATAATCTATTATATATATTTGGTAAATACCCAACTAACTGTGTTATTAGGGATTAGGGAATCAGCTCCAGTCACTGGAAGCTGTTTAGCTCTTAGCCACAAATAATATGGTGTGTATGGACCTGTGGACAGGAGTGTCTCTCAGTGGTTATAAGTCAGGCTTTATGTTCTGACGGTGACTGATTCTACAGCAGTGCTATGGTACGGCTGAGCTGTTAGGGACCGTGTTCCTCTTTTGACAGAGAATTTGTTGTGTTTGATAGGACCATAATAAATGATACTCAGTGGGAATGCACTGTATGAATCAATCAGAATTACAGAGCAGTGTGTGCAAGGAAAAAAGCCTCCCTCTCTCTCTCACACACTCTCTTACCCCCCTCTGTCTATATACATATATGTATATTCTGTATATATTCTGAGGATGTTCAGTCACTGTGTGTGTTTTAATGCAGATGTGCCTTCACTTCAGTGTATAATAACAAACCCAGAGGAAAGTACTGCCTTGAGGGAGGAGGAATGAGCTCCCCATGAGTGCATTCTGTGTCCACATGTGAGAGATTTTCTTTTGTCAGAGATAACCAGAGCACATGGGTAGACCTGGAAGCCCACACAAGTGCATTATGTGGCGAGATGCCTGCAGCATCACACAGTTGACGCTTTTTCCCCCCCTGACACTCAGTAAGGCTCAGTAATGGACTTTTTTATTCTTAGTGGTTATTATCTGAGAAGGTATGCGATGAAATTGAAGGAGAAAAGTGCAAAGCTGATGAGATAGAAATACATTTTAAAATGTGCTTTTTCCCCTCACTTTGGCTCTGTTTTCCCCAGTAAGATGATATGATGTCTGCTCAGTAATTGTACTGTTACTGTGGAGCCGAAATGCTTTTTGGTCTGGCTCATCTCTGCTATTGGAGGCAGGGGAGCACTTGCTGCAAGGACTCTGACCAAATCCTCTAAAGCTCCCTAATTAACACACTGAATCCTGATGGTTTACTTACACGTTCACACTTTTGTACAGTTTACTCAAACACACTGCACGTCTGATGCTCTCCAACCATATTTTAGAAAGATTAAATCGGTCCAATGCTCCTTTTGGCTGTAGACATAAACATTTATTTAGAAAACTTCGTTACATTTTTATTTTATTTTGTCAAAAGTCAGTTTTGTGCTGCTGGTTTATTAGGTATAACATATTTAAAATATGTATTATGGCTCAGAAATCAATATCAAGTTTTATACTGTACTCTAGAACTGTATAGTTATGTTTATCTGCAGGGCATTGTGCTCTGCCTGTATTTTCTTTTTTCCCTCTTGTTTTTTTTGCATTAGTTTTTGTAAAAAAAAAAGTGTAAAAATGACAGTGTTTAGCAACAGCTACTGTAAATTTGATTCAGTCTAAGTCTTTTGAGTTATTAGCTAGTTCCAAAGTGAACTGTCTTAATCTAAATTTAGATGTCAAGATTTTTTTAGTTAACTAATTTTAGATTAGATTTAGTTTAAAATGACTAAAATGCATAATGTAGTTTTTTTTACATTAAAATTGACTTAACATGTATGCAATTAATAGGAAACTGACAGAGATGAAGAATTTAGAAGGAAACTCCCAGAACAGAGCTGCATTTATAGCATCCCCTGCAGGAGAGAAGGTTTTTACGTTTTTTAGAAACACCCACTCAGAATTTCTTTATGTCTGAATCTTTATTCTAGTCAATCTATTGTCAATGTTCTAATTTGACTGATTCTAACTTGTCACCAACTTCTCACGACACAGTCTCTCCATTCTTTACTATTCCTCATTCAAACCTCCGTCAGGTTCTGTCCATCCTGCCCCGGTCGTCCAGCTCCTCCTCCCTCTCCACCCACTCTGTCCTCTCTGTGTCTATTTACCTTAATCACTCTGTCTGTCCCCTGATAGAAAAAGGTGGAGTGAGACGTGGAGGAGGAGGTGGGCAAGAAGGGAGGGAGAGATGGTGGGAGAAACAGGTGGAGTCTGCTATCGTCATGACAACACACAGTTTCCCATATAAGGCAACTGTGTGATATCATATGGCGGGTAATGGCTGAGCTTAGACTGAGAGAGAGAGAGAGAGAGAGAGAGAGAGGTTCACACTGTACAGGGAGAAAACAGCAAAGGGAGAGAGAGAACCAGGGACAGGAGAGGAAGGAAGGAGTTTTATCGTGTCTCTCAGGGACGAGGGAGAGAGACAAGACAGGAGGAGGAGGAGGAGTAGGAGGAGGGGCAGGAAGAGATGCTAACTGCCTCATAGGCGCTACTACGGGTACCAGTGAGGGAGGACTCCTGGATCCTGTGGGCGCGGGAAAGGCACAGAGCTGCAGTGAAAAGCACAAATAAAAAAGGAATGGAGAGGGGGGAGGAGGAAGAGGGAGGCGTGCGGAGCAGGAGGATGCACCGGGCGGCCGACGTGCTCATTAAGTAGCAACGGTAACTCAGTCTCTCTCTATCTATCTCTCTCTCTTTCTCTTCCCATGTCTCTTACCCTGTCCTTGCACATTCAGCTGAGACATTTTGGGCATTCCTCTGTGGTGATACAGTGACTGTGTGTGTGTGTGTGCGTGTGTGTGTGTGACGCTGGTATGGCTGCGTGGATGTGAGGGAGTGATGTCAAGTGCAAGGGTGTGTGTGTGTGTGTGTGTTTGTATTTGGTCGCGCCTGTGTGTATGTACAGGAATATGATCAGGTGTGTGAACACTGACTGTAAAAAGCCGTGCGTATATATGTCTGTACACGTCTTTCTTACCTTTTAAAGGACCGTTTCTGTTGTTCATGGTAATTTCTAAAGACCAGTGTTCCAACGAGAACCAAAAACTGGGTTCTAGGATTCTGGCAGAACCTTAGATCTTAATAAGGATAAAGATGTGAATTGCCTGATGTTTGGCTATGGTTGTGCATCATGTAGGTTTAGTTCAGGCTAGAATTTAGCATCTAGTTGGTTCTGATGACTGAATGAAAGAAAGCCAAACCGTATGTCCATACCTTTTCCATTGATGAAGACTAGATTTACAGCCTTGAGGCTAGTTATAGTTCACTGTAGAAAACAACACGTACCTTAAGACACTGATGACAGACTGTGGTGACAATAATCCACCTGACAGTCTAAATATAATGCAGAGCTCCACTTTGATGTGCCAAACCATTGAGTAATGCCCAATATTGTAACTTTGAATATTTATTTTAGTCTATGATAATATTGATGTAGTCATGTTCCTCAACTCATAAAGAATAATTCACTATCTAGATGTGTATTACTTTACATTGCTGGTCTCCTTAAAGACTAGACCTGGTCAGCCTGTGCTTTGCTGCTGTTTTGCACATCCTCACTCTGACTGTGAATGTTCTCGCCTGAAAACTCAGATCAAAACACAAGGAAAACAGGACAGTTTGTGTTGTCACTCCCGGTCCTCCTGAGCCCAGCACCATATGTTTCTTGTGGCCCGTGTAAAATGACAGAGGAGATGAACTTTATATGATTATCTCTCTCTCTCTCTCTCTCTCGCGCCCCCCCTTTTTTTTCTCTGTGTCTGTGTGATAGTGTGTGTGTGATTCCACCTCCAGTTCTTCTCAGTCAGGTGTTGGCCAGGTGTGCTTGTGCTGCCGCAGTGATCCGTATGTGTGTGTGTGTTCATGTATGTACTGTATGTGCACATGCACATGTTCTGCACCAGGGTGAACGTGTATACAGCTGTACAGGCGTGTCAGTGTGTGCCCAAATCCACAGCTGGATCTGGGCTGTGGAGGAAATATTAGTCGACGAGTTGGGTGTAAAAAAAAATCAGTGGGTGGGTACAAAGATGGCTGCTTGGCATGCAGGTCAGCCATATATGTGTGTGTGTGTGTGTGTGTCTTTTCACGGAGTTTTTCTTTTTTTTTCCTCCTCTTCCCCCCAGTCTTCCTCTGCTCGTCTCTCTGAGCCTTGTCTGTCTTGGTGCATATGTGCACCCTGGGATTTCAGCCTAAGTGATTGAGAAATATTGCAGGCAACAATCACTGAGTCACTGTTCATAGGGGGCCAGTTTTATGTTCCAAAAAACCTCCACGTGTTGGTGCATTAAATTATCTGCCCCGCAACCTGGCAAGTGAATTTTCACCATCACCTTATGAAGCAAAACCTCCTGCCGATTGTGCTGCACACGCCTCTGTGAATTATACAGTGCATATATTAGGGATTACAACAGGGTGGGTGCTTCAGTTCACAGTTATCAGCTGTTTGTTGCTGTCGCAGTGTTTCTCAGGAGGGTGGTAATATTATCACCTATTTTCCAGTTATCAAGTACAAAGTTGTGAAGTCACTGAGTGGTACTGCTTCAGAAGGAAGTCATCAGCTATTCAAAAGGCTTTTTGCTTTGTTTTTTAAGAGATTCTTTGAGTTTTATTATTCTTTGATAAAATAAAGCAAAACAAAGAGAAACTGATTAGAAATCTAGTTTAATTAGGTGCAGTTCGAATTTGTTTGTTGTCGATGGAACTTTGCTATTCCACAGTTAACAAAACAAAGAACTACTTTGGAGCATTAAAACACGCACCGCAGCTGCCCACTACAGCATAGATAATTATAGGAAAGACTGTGTAGGCAGAGTACTTTATTCACAAACACCTGTGCTTTAAAACAATTTCTGGAAAAACCTGAAAACACATTGGTTTTTATATGTGAATGTCAAGACTGCTGAAAAATGAACAGTAAAAGAGTTTGGATAAAGTATTCCTTACTGCAGTTTTTGATTTAAACATAATAGGATTTCACTCAATGGATTAGCCAATGCAGGTCTGTGACTGCTGTGTAAATGTAGCATGTGTCAGGTCAGGTTGTTGGTTAAAATTGGCAGGATGCATACAACTCTCTGGCAATGTCTAGTTCTAGAGTAGAATTTATAGTCAGGGTAAACAGGGGCGTCCACACTTTTTAGACTTGGGAGCTACTTTTCAAATGACCGGGGTAAAGTGACCTACCTACATTGAAAACTATAAATACTTATTTACTACTTTGATTAAATGGCAGTAGTTGTATGGCACAATGCCGTCTGACTCAATACTTCTATGGCCCTTACTTTAGCCTTAGTGATTAGCATCTTAAAATAGAATTAAATCTCTCATTATTTATGTATTTATTTATTTTTGTTTCTTTAAATGTAATTGCTCAGGATCTACCAGCACTCCCTTTGAGATCTACTGGTAGATCCCGATCTACTTATTGGGCACCCCTGGTCTAGTTAAATTCAAGTCTAAGGTCACGCACAAATGTAGACTGTGCATTCTTGCAGTCCAGAGTGGGAATGGAGTGAAATGTAAGTAAGGAAATAATTGGGCTGAAAATTGCCCGGTGACCTTTAGTCAACTTACACTTCCTTGTTGAATGGATAAAAAAAGAAAAAACCCTGACATCCCTCTCTGTATGGCTGTATCTCACAGATGAGAACCTCTTTTGGTAAAAGTCTGATCTCCATTAAATTAAATTAAACTGCAAATCTGGATGTGGCCATAAGTTTTATAGACTGGTCAAAGAAAAAAAAGTTCTGGAAGTGTTGACTGCTGTGTGTGAGAGCATCAGGACACAATTCATTCATACCTTTACTTCATGGCCAGTTATTTTTGATCTTCTATACTGTAGGCATAGCTTCACGCCCTGCAGTTCTTTCCACACTGGCGTAGTATCTGTGAAATGATACCTGGATTGTGGTGTTTTGGTGTTGAATGTCTTTTTGTAGTTAAAGATTTTATGTGAAGCCTCAAGAAGTTGTGTACAGACTTGGAGCGCTGACTGTGTCTGTGCTGTTGAAGGTCCCAGAAACAGAAATATTAGGGAACTGAGAAGTAAACAGTCCCAGAAAATAGTAGTGTTAAGGTTTAATGTGCAATAAGAGAGCAGAAAGGGAACCAGATTTTTACCAGGTTTTATGGCTTCAAAGGGTTATTACTTAGCTAAAATTTCCAATCAAATAATAATAACTACCATACAGTTTAAAAAAAAAGTAAAATGAAAGAATCTTTAATTGTACTGGGAATTACCTTATCTTACCTGTTATCTTACCAGCACACAAAACCAGTAAATCATTTTTTATATTATTTGCAAACTATTTAGGCAATAAATATTGGCCACTTCATTAGGTATACGTGTCCAAGTGCCCATTGCCCAGCAGTTCAAGAAACAGGCTTGTGATCAGAGAGTTGCCCATTCAAATTCTGTGTTGAGCAATCACCAAAAAACTGATCCTTGTCCTATTAACTGGTTGCATTTTTTCAAAATCTGTCTATAAATAAATAGTCAAAATGAATATTCTAAAGCGCTGGCCCTAACTTATATATGGCATTTGTGTAATAGAAGCTCAGCTTCCATAACTACAGCACTGCATGATGCTGTTCTGTCCTGTTTGGGCGTTTTGTCGACTCTTAGCCACAGAGAATTACGGTAATTCCATCTCCTTGCTATTTCAGAGTCAGATTGCGTAAGAGTGCATCATTTGCAATGCAGTCACACCAGCAGTAATTGTCCAGCTCTGGTCAGTGGGCTCAGAGAACTGATCTAAAAGCCACACAGAGCTCTGAAATATAGGTCACCACATCCCCCGGGCCTTTTCAGGTTTTGCTCTCCTACTTCCCTGAAGTCCCGTTTCTTCTGTCCTCCTTTCCCTCTATTCTTCTTTTTACAAAAACCCCATTGAATTTAAAACTCTCTGATATCAGGTGCTAGCAGCAAGGAAAGTGAGCATACCCATGCAGCTCCGAGAACGTGCTTGAATTCAAATCCACCTACACCCTACTTTGATTATGAATATAATTATGACATAGCAGACAGTCACAACACACAGTGGAGCTCTCAGTTCTGAAGTTTCCCTGACCTAAAGTTAAAAGTCATTTTTAATGAAATCAGCGATGGCTGCAGTCAAAAATACTCCCTCTGAAATAGCTGCAAATTGTTTGTTGTGACATGGGCAGACTCTGGGTTCATACAGTAACATGGTTAGAAAAACGAGGCTTAAGGTGCAACAAAATGTATGTGAGTCAGTTCATGTGATTATATTGATTGTCAGTTCTTGTCTAATGACAGCTGCAGACACCAGCATGAGTGGAGGCCACATCTGATGATGGGCTATAAATGATGACAGAGTGATAGCATGTAGTGTTGAAATAGGAGAGGAAACATCAACTGCATTATACATTTCTTCAGCTGAAACTGATGATTTTAAACCTTATCACAAAGGGATGTGGATATGTTGTTACACTCTTACAACAAAAAGATCGGGTTTACTGGTTCGATCCCTGGCCTTATGTTTGTGCGTGGGTTTTCTCCAGATGCTGCGTTTCTTCCCACAGTTCAAAAACATGCCCGCAAACTGTCTAGTCTGTACCTATCCCTTATTCAATTACAGCTTTGATTTGCTCCAGCTGACCCCATGACCTTACAGTGTAGGGTGACTGGTAGACTGCAAAAAATGCATTGGAATCAATTGTCAAATCAACCACATTTCACACTACCCCCTTGTAGTTGTGGACATTAGTCAGTCTATAGACCGCAGGTTGAAGACCTCTGCACTACATCAACATTGAAGTCACTGAAAATGTTTGATTAATTGCAAAAAAGCAATTAGCTGCACTTAATGTCTTTAATAACAGCAGTGAAGAGCAGACAATTGGCCTGTCATCTTTTCACCAGCCTGACGTCTCTGTTTGTTCTCTCTAAGCAAAACCTCACACTTTTTGGACATTTCCAGACAAAGAGGTAGGGACATTTTAAAGCCACTTCCATAAAACTAATGTACCATTAGAACTGTTGAATTTTATGAGTCACACTCTGGTGGTGTCACTCACATAAACTCCACACTGTAAGTTAAGGACAACAAGAAGGAAGGATAAATCTGAACACCCTGGAGTAGGCACGGCTGAGGTCCAGCCCGGGGGGCAGCAGTGTCATTTTGGAACTATTGCTGGCCCATCATTTGTGTTTGTGTCTGTGTTTGTCTGGTTTAGGCCTTGACTATATTTACTTTCAATACTAATTGGTTAATTTAAAACTACACAATAGTAATAGTATACCTATAGTTTTTAAAGTGCTCTTCTTTGGGCCACAGCACATATTTTACATTAAAAAAATCCCTAATTGTTGAGCAGAATGTCTCTGACCTTCTCCCTGTGATAAAGAACTTGATTTATTCCTACAGACCTCTAAAAGTTACTCTCCCGGACATTTATGTCCCATTTTGTCTACTTTTCTACTGAATGACAAATGTTTTTTTCTCTCGGACTTACTGTTTTCCTGTCACCACTCTTGTGTTTGATGTTTTCTTTGCAGCACAACGTATGAGAAAATGTCTCTGACTAAACTGCATCCTCTCTGTCTCCCCTCCTCCCTGTTCCTCTTCCCTCTCTTTTGCTATTTGTCTCACCCTCCTCCCCACCTGTCCTTCCTCCTTACCCTGCACTCCTTTAGCAACAGCCAAACTACTGGAGCTTCAAGGTCAGTGTCAATAGTGTGTTTGTGAAATCCTCTGTGTGGATGTGTCTATGAAGGGAAAACTTTCTGTTGCACCTTTGCATGTCCACTTGCCTCTGCTGTTGCATCGACTGTTGGTCACACGCTGTTGTTGAACTCCCTCTCTTGCCTTTGCATGTCTTTCTTGGCAGCTTAACACAGCGCCTGATGAGAAATGGATACTGATTGAATGCTGGCAGGGAGGAGACACTCCCTGACTATAAATTATACATGATGCCATAGTTTGGCTTTTGCAACCTACAGCTTTCAAAGAGCATTCTGTTGTCTTACTTTCCATTGGACAAGGTTAAAAAACAATAAGCAGCTGTCCAGCATTATAATATTACTATATACTTAAATGTTGTTTAAAATCATAATTAACATTAAAATCTTAAAAAAGCTTTTAACACATTTTTTGTAGATGCATCCATAAAATGTGCCAAACTAATTTTTCTTGTGCATAAAAACCTACATAGAAATAAAACGCAAATATAACTGTTTTTGTAGTACAGTTGACATACATTGTCAATTTTCTGGGTGTCCAGTTAAATATTTGTCAACATTAAATTAAAGATTATGGTTAATTATGGCACACTTGTGCCCTTGAAATAGTCATTACTAGCATGATAACCATAACCATGCTGACTCTAGCATATACTGTATATATATACACACACACATATATATATATACACGTATATATATATATATATATATTTGTTGTTTTTTTCTGGATGCTCTACTAAGGATCTTAAGAATATATCTTATAGGAATAGAATGAGATATTCTGACTGATGGCAGATTCAACACAACCTGTTGTTTGCACAGATCTAGATCATATAAAGGTGTGTTACTCTCCTAAGAACAATGTCTAATGTAAAACATGAAGATGCTAACATGAAGATGGAGCCATTAGTGGTAGTCGGTCACTTTAAGATTATTTTCTTATTGCTCTGCTCAGTCTGCGGTTGAGTCTGCGTCACGTTCGGTTGTTTCCTGTTTCCATGACAAGGAATCCGACCCCAGCGGTGTGAAAATAGTAATGCAAAGACAAACTGCAGCCTTCAGCTTCACCTTGGTCTGGAGTGCTTTCTCCTAGGGTTACATTATACGAGAACGTTGTCATTTAAATTTGACTGTGAGATAATTATTCTCAAGAAAACAAACAGACTGGGTCGTTCAGGTCAAAGCTGCAGTGTGGTTTATTGAAGGAGGAATTGCCTTTGCAGCAATTAACAGGAATAGAGCTGTGTTTGTTTTGCAGTGGTTGTTTGTCTGTGGATTAATGAGCCTCAGAGTTTGTGTCTTAAGATATAAAGGTCTGGGGTTTTTTTTAATTCTTGTAAACAATCTTAATGACTGTCATTGATGATTTTCTGTTTTTCCACCTTTTATTGGACCATTTTTTTTCTTTTACCAATAGCAGACAGTATGTTAGGCTACTAATATAAAGTATTTGTCATTGGAAAATCAAACTGTCCTCCTGGCATTGCACTGCAGCCGTAACAACAATCCTAAATCCTGCACAAATAAAACACATATTTATCCACAACATAAAATGCCATATTAAACGAAAACACCCCAAAACAGTCTGTTAGTCTTTGGTTATTTGGATGAACCAACCACAATTAGGCATCAAAACAACTGGTCCGGTTATACAATTGATCCTAAACGCTCCTGACGGTGTTTCCTCAGTGGAAGACTATAATGCATTATTAGTTCCAGCGCAGACTTGAATACATTATACTCTAAGTGTTCAGACCCTTTTGACCCTCACACCTACACAGCCTGTGGGAGATTGTCCTGTTGTGCATATGCTAGCCTAAGCACTAACTGCAGCTAACAGCATTTACCATACAATTACTTGGTATTCTGAGAGGCTCCTCATGTACCAACTGCTGATACAGTGGATCTCCTGAGTGGCTGAGGATTTTCTCAATTGGAACAATGGAGAAGCTGCTGCTTCAGGATTTGAAGGGGTTTAACAGGTCGGCTGTGTTAGGCAGTGAATGCCATGTACCACAAGTATGAAATGACTGGTAAAAACAACAAAATAGGAGTTTATTTAATAATTATAATAGTAATAATAATAATTTATGTGATATTTTCTCATTTCCTTTACATTTCGCATTTGCGTGTTTGCATTTTCCAACCTTAAAGGAAACTGATGTGGTGATTTTCCTCATATTCTGTAAAAGAATTGATGAAATATCTTTGTTTAATCCTTCTGTCAAATATCATATTTATCAAGTTATACGCCTCTTCAGTGTGATCTAATTATACCTTTATGAAATTTCAATTGAATTACAGTCCAATAAAATGTATTAAATAAAATTCTTTTGGCATTAGCTTTATATACAAAACATTTTTTTAACATTATATGTAAATTTCTGGCACATTCTTCTCTTCTCTCACTCCTCTCATCTGTTTGGCTGGTGACGAACACACACGCGGTGCTTTTTTTTGCAGTCGCCCTTCGTTGCCAGTCTCCTGCTTATACATGATTGGTTATCCTCCCCTCTTTTCTTCCCCCTTCTCACCATTTTGAGGAGTCTTACCTCACCCCCTCTTCTCCTTCTGATGCAACAGAAGGCCCTGCAGCAATGTGTGTGTGTGTGTGTGTGTGTGTCATAACTGGTCCACTTTATTGTTTGCCAGCTCACTAAATGCAAACATGAGCACAAATGAAAGTCCCACGATCAACACACAAGTGTGTTACAGTAGCTGCTCGTGCACACAACCATTTTAATGCAAATGCACCAAAAATATGAATATTGCGCACACACACACACACACACACAGTTGTCAGTGCTGCTGCCACGCAGAATGTCAAAATTGTAATAGAGCAGAGTGCTGCATAATCTCCTCCTCCTTCAGAGCTCCCAGCTTCACTTATACAAATATCGGTTCTCCATTTAACCTCTCCTGGGTTCTCATCCTTTGGTCTGAAGTGGACAAAGTAATCACTGTCTTCTGTCTTCCCTCCATTTTCACCTTAGTGCTGAATTTAGAGGAATGTACTGCACTCCACAGTGGGTTTAGACAAGGACAGGGAGGAGCAGGGGCAGCTTCAGAGGGAGTTACCATTGTTGATCGGCCATCTTGGTTCTGAAGGGAATGCAGCTGATGGAATAGTTTACCTGTGTTTTTAACCAGTTCTTTTGATCTGGGGACCAATGCTTTGACTAATCTGGAGACTGTTACTGTCGAGTCTGAGAACAGGTGCTGAAATGAGTGTTTAGTTCTTGGTGTGCAGAGTTTGTTTATTCTTGGCAGCACAGCAGCAGGCAGACAGGCTCAAATCATTCTACACACTATACAGCCTTATTTATTGTTATGGTATGTCAGTGTAGTAAAGGCTTTTCTGCAGAGATATGTACACTGCAAAAAAAGGAAATACTAGAAAATAAGAAAAAACTAGTTACTATTTGCTCAGTGAAATGAAGAAATGAAAGTCCTAGCAGTTTATGAAATATTTGACTGAAACCAATTTGCTGTTAACATTTGACAGTACTCATTATTTTTTAGCCAGTCTTTTTTAAATGACATTGTCATGGCCAACCTACTGACTATACTAGCACACTCATGAAGGCAGTGTTTATCATAAATGACAGTTTCATTCAGTATAGTGAATTGGCAGTCCCTGTTTTATCTGTTCAGTAGTTGTTTAATTTGTTAGAGAAATGATGTTGACACAAATAGACTAGTTTCTAACTGAGCCAACACATTTTGTCTTCACTTAGTGTGTTTTTCCACAAGCACATTTTCTTCTTGTCTCTTTATAGAAAAAACGACTTTCGTCATTCATGGAGGCTGTGAGGTTTAAACATCCCTTGTCTAATCCTCACGTGTGTTGTAAAGAGAATGTGACTCGTGTGGTTTCTTCACATTGTCTCATCCCCAGACTCACCAAGCCATATTTGTCCCAGTGAGCCAGCTCATGGCCAACACAGTTCAGACGACTGCTTTTGTTCCTCTCCCGCTGTCTGGCTGTTGATATGATGCTTTGCAGTAAATCACTACTCCCTGGTCTGACTCCAAATAAAGCTGGAGTATTTTCCACCGCTAAAGGGCTTAGGAAGCTTCTGCTGCCACTGGTGATGCTGCAGTGCCAACCCATCGCTCCCTCCCCAACCCTGAAAACCCTCCACTAACACTGCACCGCGGCACGTGGCCAGAATTACTTATTGACACTTTGTTGCCATCTGTCCAAGACTGTGATGTTTGCTTGGCAGGCTGCACATTAATACCACACAACTTTGGTGGAAAGCAATAACAGGACAGGGTTTTATGTGCGAGACAATTATCCTTCACTGTGGGTTATATATCTGATGTTACACAGGGACCAGAGGAGGGACATGTCCACTCTGTGGTCTCAGCAAGTCAGAGCTGCAGAGGCCCACTTTAATGTTGATTTTACAATCAGGAGACCAGACAGATCCCACACACACATCCACATAAACCAACACACATCCAGTCTGCCAGCATCAAGGTCAAATTCACACTACAGTCACTGTACAAGTGTACAGACCCTCTGTTGGAAACTCCTCCATCTCTGACTCATCAGTTCAGTGGGGAATATCTGAGCAAGGAAGAGGCTAAGGGGGTTTCTCTGCCCACTTAAAAACTAGTGCCCTTAAGCAAGGCAATTAACCCTCCCAGCTGCTCCAGGGAAGTGGCTCTGTGGGAAATGAAACAAGACGGCAGCTGAATGAGTGTTCTGGCCCGTCCCACCTGACTCTCCCTCCATGGACAGTGTGTCACTGCCTCTTTCAGTTCGCTCTGAACTGTAGATGTCCCATTCACATGTAGTTTACTGGACTGTAGAGGCAGAATGTGATGAGACTGGTGGTAATGATTCCCAGAAAACCTGCAGTACTACCTAAAAATGTGATCAAATTTAAAATCTCAATATTATTATTCTGCTGCAGCTTCTGTCATCAAAAAGAGATTTCTCCTTTTTTGTATCAAAACACATTTTTTTCAACTATTAGCATTTAGATTTTAAACGTACAATTAATTTGCCATTATTCCTGTGAAACAGAACATGAAGGAAGTTACCTTAAGTACTAACATGCTACTTTTTTTTTACATTTCAGGAAGTGTTCTAACTGTACTGTAAATGGGGATTATAGTAGTCACTGCAGAAAAATGACATGGTCTGTGGTCTTAATGTCCATGTAATGTCTGAGACTGCAGCTGTGGCAGCTGTGTGTCCGCTATTCACTGATGGGAAAGTTTTGGTCTCATGGCCCTATTGGTGGAAGTGGAACAGTGTAGTCTTGGGTTCAGTTAAACAAACAGGACAGACACAGGGTCTCACATCATGAGTGAAGACAGTTGGACGATTCTTCTGGAGATGCGTGGAGTTGAGGTAAGTGTTTACAGCTTCACTGATAGGCACCGTGTGGTAGGACAGTTCTGGAGTTGAAAGCTGGTTCACAGTGACATTGTCTTGATGTGTCCTGATTGTTTTGTCACTGTCAGAGCTGCCTGTGTGTGTTCACAGTGTGAAACTGGGAACTGTTTTGTTGTTGTGTCACACTTGTTCTGCCGTAGTCAAAAATGTTATATTTCTATTCGTGTTCAAAGTCTAAATCCCTGTTGTCTTCTTTAATAGAACGTACGTTTAACAAGAAAGTTGCAGGTAAATTCAAAATCCTCTTTGCAACAGGGAACTGTCCAAGGTAGCAGCCAATTAAACACATATAATTATGTGTTTAATTTATGTGTTTAATTTATGTGAAATATATTTTAACGTGTCCATCCACTTGTCTAATCCATTATAAACAACAGCTACTAAAACGTGGTGTTCTCTTCAGAAAAACAAGCACATGTCTCTGTCTCCACATTCTTTATGATGCCCTTAAACTTTTTTTAAATCTATTATTGTGGTACAGAAATATGTACTGTTGCTTTGTTTGTCGAGATTATTCTCAGTGAGCTGAGAGGTGATTATAATTTACAGATTGTCTGTGGATGTTGCTAATGGCAGCCTGATAGAGGCACTTCACAACCTAGGAACCCTAAAATCAGTTGTGGTATGTTTCAATTTACCAGACTAATTCATTAGACCAATATTGTACTTTATTAAAACTCCACTCTTCATTTCATAGTCATCGACCCTGCACATAATATGTCCACGCTTCACTGGTCACCACTCAGTCATGAAGCTCAGCCAGATGTCAGCAGCTGTACAACATTAATGGGTTAAAACTAATAGAGTCATTATTATCGTAATTACCCATTTAAAGAATAGACTGGCAGCGTTGTTGTGTGGTCAGTGCAGCAGCAGGTCTGTTAAGATGGAATACACTGATCACAGTGGCTGTAGGTAAAGAGACAGGCCGGTGTTGTATGGGATATAATGCCTGTTAGATGGTTTAGGGCTTCACTTTAAGATTTCACTTTTGAAGTCACTGCAAATTAAAATTATGTAATTGCAACAATACTAAAATGTGCTGTTTTCCTAGACTTGGTCTTCCATTATTATGATTTTCTAAAGTTGTGTTTTTGGCAGGACTTTCAATTTCAGTGGACACTGATGTTTTCTGCTCACTTTGCAACAGCTGCAGTTGCACTGGAGAGACCTTGGTGTCGCCCATTATGTAGTGCGTGAGAGTGCACTTTGCTGCACTTAACACACTTGAGATGCTGGAGTCAAACAGGGACGTGATGCAGTACAGTCAGCAGAGTGGCATCTTGTTAGTGTCAGCATAGTTGGCAATTGTGTGAAATGTGTGAGCATCCTGAAATTAAATGACATTTTACACCATGTTACAAGTAAACAGTACACGTTTGTTCAAAGCTATGTTGGTTTTCAACGTTTTCTGTGATTTTTGCGTTTGAATTTTCGTGATGATTATTGGTTGGACTCCAGTTAAGGTTCAGAGAATAAAATCCATCTTTTCCTTCTTCTAGCTGCACAAAAAAAGAATTTAGACTGAATTCAGTCTCTGGGGGTCACTTTCATTTCATTTGTATTCATGCCGAAAAATGTCAATGTACGTTTTGTCTGGTTTCAATCACTGTGCATTCGGTTCTGTTCAGTTATTGACCTTAACAGAAGCAGAAAGATAAACTTGTTGATGTGAAATGTAACAAAAATTATTCCCTCTTATTCATTCCTTCTCCAGAGCAGACAGCACATCCTCTTATTGGTGACAATGTAAACTTTCTTATGAACCAGAATGTCTATTAGAGGATGTACTTCCCTTTTAGTTCTAGCGATTTTTTTGGTAGAGCTGTCATTTTTCTTTAAGCATTGTTATATTACTTATTAATTCCAGTCTCAAACCTGACACTTGTCACATGTTGTCATCTTTATAGCCGTCATTGATGTCAGTTAACCAGGCAGTTTAATTTGCAAATCAAATCCGTACGACAGATTCCTCACTGTGTTGAATTACATTTTCAGAATCACTGATAGTCCACAGTAAGAACCATTTTCATCAGCAGCAGCAGCAGTTTCCTGCCACTGCAGCTGATATGACAGCTGCATCGCTCCTCCTGTAAATGAATTCTGTTAGGTTGTGAGGAGGGATGGGGGGCGGGGAGGGTGGGAGTAGTGGGTGAGCAGGGTGTACGCCCAGAAACCATATTGTTGGGTTTATTGACCATTACTGCAGACTGGAGGGCTTCTTACCACCAACCACAGGGAAAGTTCCTCTGCAGCCACAGGAAATTACTGCTGCCACAGTAAGAGAATACTGTAAATTCCCTCATCTTTCTTTGAGTTCATTTCCGATTTTGTCCTTCTCTGTTCATTTCTTCTGTCTCTTTGTCTCAGTTTCCTGAGCGAATGAGTTCAGACGATCATTTTTGATGCTCCATGAACACTTTGCGCTCTATTTTCTTTTTCTTCACAGTTCAATAAGCACACACTTTATAAATCCCACCGCTGCCTCATTGGTGTGAGTCTTGTGCTGTTGAGGGTTTTGCAGTGCTTGTGCTGATGAGACGCCATAAATCTCCACATGTATAGAAAGGGAGGCGACTGCATATACTGTCATCCATCACACTCACAGCTGGCTGTTGTTGTAAGGACTATTGATGGAGGAAAAAGCAAAGCCCCAAACCACGTTTTGTGTGGCTGCCTTACATTTTATCCTGAGTGTTTGTATGTCGTGTGACGTGTCACTGTTTCCCCCGTGTATGTTTACACACACATGCATGGCTGAGCTCCATGCATGCTCCCAGCCCGGTGGACACTGGAGGAATTCAAACAGTGCCCAGACAGTGTCCACAGACACCTGAGGTAAATGGTAACTGACTTCACACAGTGCTGTGGGAGCTCATTACTGTATTCTTTGGGCTGGAAAATGTCTGTCAGTAAGGATTCATTAAGATCCAACCTGGTGCAGCAGCTACTCATCGTAACTATAATAAGAGGTCTTTCCCAGTCTGAGCTCCCCAGAGGTCCACACTGAGTAGATCAAATATCAGTGGTAATCTTCATTAAGCCTTCAGAAGATAGAGATTCAGCTCTGTTGTTGTCATTGGAGCTAGCAGCAGTGTTTGCTTACCAAATAGTTGAGGCCAGATCAAAACTGTCCAATTAAAATTTATAACATGAAAATGTGTTATATAAGAATATATGTGTCAAAGACGGAAATAAGTGGATCTGTCTCAAGAGGGCTGTCATTTAAAAAAAAAAAGAAACATTCACAGTGTAATAAACTCTTTGACTCTCGGCTGTAATGCTTTTTGGTTTATCATTATTACTGAAGGCCTTTAGTGTGTGTTTTTCCAGTGCAGATGGCCAGTATCAGTTTATCTACCATTGTTAACTGAAGTGCTCTTACTTTAGTTTATATTTTTTTCTGTTGTGCTTTTGCTGGTACAATAAGTTATAATGGCTGCTTTGTCTGAGAAAAATATGTTTACGGTCTCCAAGGCTATGTGCTAAAAGCCCTATTTCCTCCTTCTGTTATTTTCATTTTGTGTATTTTCCAAGGCCAATTTCTATTATATACTATTTGCTTGCTCTGCTGTCAACACCAAAGTAATAAAGTGTAAACACCACATCCTCTTTATTCTTGCTATCTCTATTTGTACATGCTTTATCTGCTTTCCTCCCATTTCTAACTCCTAATCTTGTATCTTGCAGACTCGAACACCACGTGTGACGCGACTCAGCCCCACAAAGCCGGCTCTCGCTGACCAAGCCAACAGGGTATCCTTCGCATCTGCTGAAAATCTGGAAACCATGTCAGATTCAGATATTCCCATAGGCTTCAACAGAATGAACCGGCTTCGTCAGAGCTTGCCACTGGCCCGCTCGTCCAGCCAGGCCAAGCTGAGGGCGCCAGGTTAGACCACAGTTATAGATATCAACAAGCACAACATCAAATATGCATAAATACAAGCCTGCAGTATCATTTTATCTGAAATTACAAATGTGCCAGGGAAGTAATAGAGACATTCTCTCTCCAACCAAATACCATGATGATGTCCCCCCTTTTTGTTTTTCTGTTTTACACATGCAGCAAAATGTGGCCAGTCTAATATCTGGGCTTCACTTGTCCATGTCCCATTTGCCTTTATATGATCTACGTATGTAGCCAGGGTGGATATGATTTTTGTAACTTCTTATAGAACTACTACCACAGAATATAACCAAGCCTCCTGACATCACTGTCAGCCCTGTTGTTTATTTGTACTGCTGAGAAGCCTGGATGGACCAGACCTGTCTGAGGAACAGATATACGTCTGTCTGAGTGGGAGGAAGAGATGAGGTCAGTCACATCTCTCAGAGTGAATTACCAACATCAGCCCATGTTTGGTCTGGTTTCTAGGGCAACACTTGGCTCTTGGAGGAAAAAGTCCATTGATCGTCCCACTCGTGGTATCTTATGACACCATTCAGGGCAACCCTGAGGCTAATGTGTGGTTCAAAGTGTCTCAACAAACGATGCACTCACACTTGTCTCATTTACAGATTATTTTTTTTGTCCACCCACCATTTTTACCATGGTAGGATTTTGAGCATTTGAAGACTGTTTTAAAGAACAACAGTGCTTTCATCAGTTTTACCTGTCATTGTTCAGAGTTAATTTTGTTTTGTGTAATTCAATTTTCTTCTACTCAGTACTCCACTAATGATATATTTGTTGCATTTTCCTTGGATATGTCATTAGGTGTCACAGTGTCCTTGTCAGTTATTTTTACAGACATCACTTTTATTTATATTTTTCCAATAATCTATGTTAATTTGCACAGAAAGCCTGGATATTGCATATTTTTCTCACAGTGTTGCCAGATTCTGCCCAGTTGTATTATAGTTAAAGAATGGGTTCCAAACACCACTCATGCACAAGGGAACTTGATGATCAATAGTTTATAATTAGTCATTTTTTGGCTGTTTTGTTTATTTGTTTGATAATAGTCATACTTGGAGATTGACGTAAAAAACTGAAAATCAATTTACAGGGAAGTTCTGCAAAAACACCAGAAAGAACATCTCATTTCCCCTTAGTTTACTTTTCTCTTTTGTCACGTTAGAATATTTGCAAAAAACTTTAAAAAATAATAAAATGTGTTGTAGTAGTATATGTATCATGGAATTTGACATGGAGTTACTTAATAAACTGCAGTTGTAATTTTGATTTCACAGCTTCATTGAGGGCCACACATGTTCTATATTTAGTTTTTTATTGTGATGTACAGTATTATGGTCTGTCTGATATTATCGTCCCACAAAGTTAATTAACAGTTGAGTTTGGGCTGCAGTATATTTTATTTTGTCAGACAAAAGGAGACAGAGATTTTATTGTTGAAAATGATTTTACTAAACCACCTGCCAGCTTAGATAAATGTCTCTGACAGCAGATAAAACTGTCTGCTCTGCAAGACGATGTCTCCAGTGTGAATGGAGATGATGCAACAGTTGGAAATCCAGCCTAAAACTGTGTTGTTTTTTTATCAATGGGGAATTGTTTTATCGTTTTGAACATAAGGTGCAATGCATTGTCTGGCATTGAGATGAAGCTGCAAAACAAACCTCCATTTATCACAGTGGTGAAATGTGTACATCTCTGAACTTGATTTGACACACACAGCACACTGGAGGCAGATTGATGTGGGTTCACATTAAGGTACAAAGTATTTTTGGCCTGGAAAATTATTTTTGCAATCATAAAGTGAGATACACTGTACAATGACATTTGTTAAAACCAACGAAGTCGTAGTTATAAACCTGTGGTGCACGGATTTTTTGGGACTGAATTAAGGGCAGCCAGGCAGTGACTTGTTTACCAGAGATGACATTTTCCTTCTCTACTTTCATGCAACTTCACGGCCCCCCGCTCATTTCACCTACTGTGGATCTCTCCCACTGCTCCTCCTCATCCATAATTGCAGGGATCTTGTTCCTCCAGCTCGGGGAGGAGACCCGCAGGGTCCACCTGACCCATGAGCTGACCAGCCTGGACACACTGAGGGCTCTCATCGTGCACATGTTCCCCCAGAGACTCACCATGGCCATGCTCAGGTAGGTCTTCCCCACAGACGGCAGCTGTCCATCAGGCTGGTTGTTTATTGATCTGTCTGTTGACATGTACTGTCTACCCTTCATTGGTGCTGACTCTGTCTGTCAATCACAAGGTGACACATGTTACTCCATCACAGTGTATGTAGTGTATGTCTAGCCTAGCCTTTAGATGTCTGTAACTGCAGTCCCAACAGGGGGCAGAGTACGTCCAGAAAAACTAATTTAAAAAATACAAAAATAGTTACATTCAGGGCAACTCATCCACCACTCATCCACGAGGGTAGTGGTAGTGGTTGTCCGTAGGATGTACTTTAGTCCATTCCTACTGAATATTACATTTCTTATGGGTTTAATATTAGTCTGCCTCGAGTTCCTCCTCTCACTCCTCCAAGCCAGTTAAAGATTTTTCATTTTCTTCTCCTCTTAATGAATGAATGCACATCATGGGCAGATAACAGCTGCTTGAACTGTCACAGCACGGACTCTTCGTCACCTTTGTTTTGTTGTACATGTTGGTTATTGATGTTCAGGTCTCCCAGCACAGCTCTGCTGATTAAAGACCAGACCCGTAATATCTTCTACGAGCTGGAAGACCCACGAGACGTTCAGGACCGCTGCATCATCAAGATCTACTGTAAGGAGCCCATCTACGGCACCTACCCTGGACACCACAGCCCACATCTGGCTAATGGAGACCTGAGGGTAGGTGCACGTGTGTAGTAATCATCATTTTCATCAACAGTTAAATGTCATTCCTTCATGTAGACACATCATATTTACAGATGACTCAGTGTTCCTCTGCTTCAGCTGTTAATTATCTCAGTGCAAAAGCTGTAAAGTGATGCTGAGAGAAGTGGCCCAGCATCAGTCACAGTCACCTTCTCCTTTATTACCATTTCACTCTGTGTGACACTGGATTATGAGTCATCCATGAAGTTGTGGGATGAAGGTATTTTTTTCTTTCTACAAGAAGCAAATATACAAAGGAGAAGGTGAACTGAGTCATTCTTCTCCAACAGAACACACATTTTTTAGATTACAATTCAAACTGCTCTTAACCTTGTTTCTTTTGAGTTTCCTCAACATTCTTTTTTATAATGCAAGTGTTAAAAGGTAGGTAAGAAAAATGTTCACCATCCTAGTGCAAATCTCAAAAAAATTAGTTTACGTTTGATTCTGAGGAGTAAAGTGTCAGAGGCCTAACCCAAAGCATGATAACAATGGGTCTGGGGTTAGAGCCCCGAATCTGAGAATCTGATTATTCTCAAATCATCCCGACTAGCAAATTGAAAAAGAACATTAAATACATTAGATGACATTTTCAGATTAGTCAATTCAGACTCATATACATGTTTTTGAAGTATATCAGAAATAATTCATTTAAAGTTTCTGCTCCCTATTGCAGAAAAGGTGGAAGTAAAAAGGTTCAATTCTGACTTTGTCTTGACAGTATTGCCCAAACCCTTGTGGCACAGACTAATGTCATCATCCCAGCCAGACAAACTATTATTTATTATCGTCATTCCAAAACACATACAGAGTGTCCATGCAATGCCAACATTGTTTGTTAACATTACATAATAGTCTGTCTACGTACAACTTTATATTCAGTGAGTTCAGAGAGGGAGTCATGTGACTGTACTCCAGCACTGCAGTATCTGGGCCAGGGCCAGCTCTGGAGTCTTTCACATCCCAGGTGCTGAGTGGGCAGCATGCCTGCAGACTGTAAACTAACATAAACACTCTTCTCAGTTGATGGGCTGTGAGTACAGTCTGCCCAGGAACCGGTCACAGCCTCAGAACTCTGAGCTGTCCTAGTGAAAGATGGAGAGATTGTCTCAGTGTAGTGTCTGCTTGGATTCCAGTGTTAGTAACTCTCACTTTTTTTAAGGGTTATTTCCCCTTTATTCACACCAAATGAACTGACCAACCAGCATGTCCTGGTTAAACACATGAGCCTAACTCAAGTCATACAAGGTTTCAGCTCAGACCCTGAACCACCTAAGAATGTTTGATTAACTCTGCAAAGAAACCTTTGAGTTAACAAGTTTAAGTCAAGTCTGAGTCAAGTGGCCATAATTTAGGTCAGGATTTGAGTTGCAAGAGAAATGTTTGAGTTAAGCGTAGTCTAAGTCCTCAAAGTTTCAGGTCCATTTCCAGTTACCAGAAAAAGAATTGAGTGCAATCAAAAGTGTCCAAAAGTGACCGTTTGGTTACTGAGATCATTGAGGATAACATCTGTGGACTAGTGGGACCTAGGGGTAATATTGCCACCTACCTTGCACAAGGTTGTGGGTTTGATTTCAGGTTGGCTGACATCAGAAAGGTATACATCTTGTATAATGTTAAAGTTAAATTACAACCATTGTGACTCCTGATGATAGGACAAACTGAGAGCTATTTTATGCTAATATTCACAGCTAATAAACAGAAAGAAGAGATTCTTCTCTGTAAATAAAGCCTCAGAATCATGGCTTCATTTTGACTGCAGTAAAATACAGGCATGATTGCATTCATTCCTTTATTCCTTGAATTCTGCTCTCCAGTTTTCTCCATCTCAGACCCAGCACCTGTAAGTGAACATCTTTTCTGTTCGGTGGCTTGTCCTCATTGATGAGCCACTCTCAGATTTAGCTCAATTCATCATTCAAAAGATGCAAGGTGTTGACGGCCTACACCTGATGAGGAAAAAAAACAGCCGGTGATGTTGGTCTTTTTTAGAAAGGAGAAAGCACTTACTGAATGGGAGTTTGACCGTTTAGACAATTAATAAAAATGACAGAAAAAGCTGTCAGCAGATGCTGCATAAGCAACTAGAATAAATAATAGTGTTGACACCCAGGGTTTGTGGCTCTTTGCATGAATGCAACCCTTCGTTTTGGTCTCAGTCTCCACCTCCAGCTTTGAAAATCTCCCTGGCATTTTACAGTCTGATGAAATCAGCAGCTTACCTTGAGTTTTATGTGTCCCAGGTACGTGGGCTGTTTCTGTCACATCCAAGGTGAGTGACTAGGACATCTATGTGACGGTCTGTGTGTGTGTGTGTGAGTTTATTGAGCCCAAGCCAGCAAGCCCTAGATTATTCCCTGATTGCAGCCTACAATAGCATGACCGGGATTACTGAGGTCCATCCAGCACAGCCAGAAAAGGGTTAAGGGTGAGATTGATTGGCAGACACACTGCAGCAAGAGGATTGGTCAGATTTGAGAGGTGCCTTGGGATGGTCTTGTGGCTTCAGGGGGTCTTTCAGGTGGGAATGAATTGCCCATGTGCCTTCATTGCGGTAAAAAAGATGGTGTCAATATGATGTTGTTGCTAAGAAACAAGATGGAAGATGATGGCGCTGGAGTCATTAGTCTGCTGCCAGGCCACCCGCAGGGTGTTGTTGTAAGAGGCCTAAGGGTTATTATGTGGAAATATTGGTTTTACAATTTGCATCTTCTCCAGGAGATAGCATTGTGCGTCATAAGCAATTATAGCACTGTCGTCTTTTGTGTTCCATGCTGAGGCTATTATTCTTCCATGACACAGTTTTCACTTCGATGTAAAGCTTTGGCTCTCTTCCTTCTGCTTGGCTTTGTTTTACTTTTCACCCTGACATTTGTTATTGATGCAGAAAGATAATTCTTTTGTCCTTGTTCTGTCAATACACTGTCACAAGTGCTACTGAAAATTAGCCTAAGTAGACAATTCAGAGCCGTCTTTGTCTGTCTTCATCCAGTATCTGTGAATTACTGTGGCATCTCAACGTGGAGCTGCAATTTTAATTCCACTTAACAGCAGGACTCAAGAGTAATGTATGACACTTACTTAGTCTCACCTTGGTGAGGCAGAGATGCAGCTATGTCAGGGGAGTGTGCTTTCACTGTCAGATTGAACAACAAATGGGAGTGAGGAAAAACTATGACCACATTAGAACATTCTTCAGCTTGTTCTGTTTATTTGTCACTTTGGTTGATGCCTCTTTATACACAGTATGGACATTGAAACCTGTCAACTGTTAATCTGCCTAGATTATAGGCCAAAACAATCTCTTAACCTTAAAATAAAGTCTTTAGTTGAACCATTCCAGACTATGGAATATAACAAAACAAATCACTTGGAGTTGCATCAAAACATGTTCCAAATCTTTCATAATTATTCCAGGATTCAATGTGATTCAAACAACCTAATAATAATAATAAAACACCTTGTCAGAGCTGTTAAGGCTGTTTTAGTTTTGAAATCAGTCGAATTATGCCAAAACATATATTCTCAACATCTATTTTTGACTTACCCGCCTACATCCCTTGTGTACATTAATGTTCTTCTACACACAGAGAGAGATGGTGTATGCACCCCAGGACTCTCCACCCAACCGCCGCCTCAGTAACCCCCACATGTCTTCCCAGCACTCGTCCTCCTCGGCTTCACCTCCTCAAGGCTCTCCTTCCCGTGCCCGCCTCCTCTACAGCAGTGGCAGGCCTTCTTCGTATGCCGGGCCACCACACAACACTCACTCCCTTCCCCACCCGCATTCCCAGGCTCATCACTCTTCTCCCCACCAGCAGCCACAGCTCCACCAGCCCCACCACACGCCCTTCTGCACCTCCTCCAGTGCCATCCTGGAGCGCAGGGATGTGAAGCCCGATGATGAAGTGGGGGGTTCCAGGAGCATGGTGCTGCTGAGAGGAGATGACCGTGGCGGCGGAGGGATTTATGCAGACCCTTACTCTCTGGGACCAGAAACAAGTCGATTGAGTCTTGCAGCAGGTCCTCACTCCCCTTTGCCGGCCAGAGCTGACCCATATGGCTCCTTATACCGCCGTGGAGGAGGAGGAGGAGGAGGAGGCGTTCCAGGACCTGGATCAGTGAGAACACTCACTTCCTATTCAGCAGCCGCTTTACAAGGGGAGCTGATGGAAAGTGGTGCCCTCTACAGGCCTGGAGGACCCCTCTACAATGACGCCTATGCTGCCTCCATGTTGGCCATGGGGCTCCGGGTGCCTCCACCTTCCTCCCCTCAGAAGATTCCTGACATGAGGGATTCATATGCAGGCACCTTACCTGGACGTGGTTCTCCAGGCCGCCAGAGTCTAAGGAGGGACTCTCTGACCTCCTCTGTGTTTGGGGACAGTCCTAAAGCTCGTGGTGCTGGACAAGGGCTGGGTCTCACCTCAGAGCAGCTCTGTCTGATGGCTGGTCCTGGAGGAGAAGGAGGCAGTGTTGGAGGTTTTGGATCACCTCTGCTGGGGAACGAGACAGAGACCAGGTAAGAACAAAGTCTGACATTTCAGTGAGGGTTATGGTCTCTGGTCACAGTCGGTATCTTTTTATTTTTTAAACCATACACTTTTAGACATAAGACATAAGATGTCCCACTGACCTAAGATAACCTTAACCTTTTCCCCATTAATATTACAAGGTTATTCCTGTTATTTCTCAGTGTAGTGTCTGAAGTGTGTCTCAACATTTTTTTATTTAGCAAATTAAATATAGCAAAAAACAAACCACAAACTGATGTACATCTCCAGACAGCCTACCTTCCATTTCAATTTGTCTCTGCCATGTTACCATAATGACAATGTTAGTTTCCTATTCATGGTCTATGTTTCCAACATGTCTCTGCACAAATGCTATTGTGTAGGCTTTGGTATTCATCATCAGTCTGATGTAACATGACAGTTTCCCCTTTAAGGATCAATAGAGTAAATCAATTGTTCTTATCTGTGTTATCGCTTCATCTAATTCTATCTGCACATTAATTCACCCATCCATTTATCCACTCTTGTATCCATCCACCTACTCCTCTATCCTTTTAAGGGAGCGTATGGAGGCCATGGAGAAGCAGATAGCCAGCCTGACTGGACTGCTGCAAAGAGTCCTGAGCCGAGCACCTGAAGCAGACAGCCCGTAAGACCAACACTCTGATATCCATGTCATAGTTATTTCCTCAAAACTTGAAAAACGTTTTTCACAAAAAGTGAAATGTTAGAGTTTCAAATATCCTAGGATTTATAAAGAAAAGAAAAGCAACTGATCCAATAAGGTCGACCTTTACCTTTGTACCAGCGGTTATATCAAATGTGCCTAAAAATGAACAAAGAAGCCACAGTGTGGTAGAAACCATAGATGACTCATGTCTGAAAACATGCACATGTATTTCTGTGTTCAAAAACACAGAGCAGTGTGCATATATGGGTGCATGGATTTGCACCATTCTTCATTAAATACTAAGAGCTCTCCAGCAGATCAGTAGAGAGTGTGTTCTGGCTCTAAGTACTCTGACACTTGCCTCTTCCAGGGAGAAGATTGAATCAGCCAGCGACTGCTCAGGAACTGACAGTAAGTGTTCACTTCTGCAAGTGAAACATCAAATCGCTCTCACTGTTCTCTGCTGCTGCTGCTGCCTGTTTTAATTTCAGATCACCTCTTCGCTGTAATGTGTAATTTTGAAAAATGCCTTGTACTGTACATGATGACTCTGCCTGATTTGGTTGATTTTTGAGTTCACTCTGTGTGTGTTGCTCTTTCTGCTCCTGCTGCTTTGGTTTCTGCTGCTGTGTAACCAGAGCTCACGCTTTTTTATTTTTTATTTTATTTTAGCTGGACGAACTAAAAAAAAGAAAGGTACTTGTACTGTAGCTATTCCTAGAGTGTATTTTCCCATTAACCCCAAGTCTGTGAATGTGTGTGTGTGCACCAGAGTATAAAATGAGCGTAGTGCTATATTTTTGAAACAACCCTGAGTTTTCTTCCTTGGGGCTAACATTTTCCTTTTCCTAAGCTAACATTTCTGGCTAATATTTAGCATTTTTGAAACTGATGTTTAGCTGCTGTATTGTGGTCATTTATCTCTGTAATCAGAGTATGGCAGATCGTGTTTTTGGGTTGTAGCCCTTGTATTATCCCTGCAGGAGGTGCTAAAAACACAGTTTCAATCCATAAGTTAAATCACGATTTATCAAAGTGTAGTGTGAGCCCCCCAAGAGTGGAGCAGAAATATTGAAAAGGGAATGCATCAAGTCAAATGGATCTTGTCAACATGAGGGGGTGATTGTAAGCAGTAGCTGTCAATGGTGAATGGCATCTTTCAGATCTACTCAGTCTAGGTCTACCACCTGAGAGTATAGTAGCCTCGCTGGGTATGAGTTAAATATTTCTCAGGTCTCACTTTCCTGGTGTGCACACACATTTGTTCTGTCTTGATTTATCTTCCTCTTAGCTGGTGAAATGACACCAACTAAGTTGTTGTTGTTGTTAACTCGAGTTGCATTGAAACCCTTGACAGTAACAAATTCTCTGACTGACCATTCTACTTATACAGTATGAGACACATTAAGGCCCTTTTTAATACCCGTTTTCATAAATGCTGACTAAAAAGTGGGCCGAACAATTACACATTACAAGGAAAAAAAGTATCTTTTCTTGATGAGTTGATAAGAATTTGCTTCACACTGAAAACAGATAAAAGAAACTCATTAATAAATATTCTTTTTATCTGATTGTAGAATCAAATTGTGTAGAATCAAATTGTAGATAAGCTCTTAGTCCGTTATTTAATTTTGAAGGGAGAAAAGTTCATCAGAAGAGTGAATTATTTCCTAAAATGTAATTGAGCTTTTGTCCTTGGATAACTTTTGAATCTGTGTCAGATAGTCTAACCATAAATGGTTCTAGAAAACTCTTCAGAGCTCTTTACCTTTGCTGCACACTGTAGTCAGTGGGAAGTTAATTAAAGGGTGAAACTATGGCTCCCCAGCCATAAATTATGTTTTCTTTTTTCAACGTAATTTGTAATAAGCATATATAATATATCATACTCTACACTCCGTATCCAGCAGCTTTTCAATGGCCCATTTGTGGCCACAGTTAATCATTGAGAGGTGAAGCAGGAGTCCACCACACAGGAAACATGTGATTTATAAGAGGTGAACACAAAGTACTCTGGTACAGAAGGACTGAGGTGGGCTGGGGGTAGGGTGTAACTTTTCAATTAAGGCTCTCGAAATTAACATGCTTATTAATTTGAGAAGATTATCTGGTTAAATTGTAATTCAATTTACTGAAGTTTGATGTTCTATAAACCTCTGTTAAGATGCTCAGGAATGACTTAAATAACTGTGAGAAAATGTACAAATTTGGCATGATTTGGTTGTAAGTTTACATAATTTTCCATATTTATAATTCCATTAGTTACAGCCCTATTTACCATCCAAAGTATTTATCATTTGACCAAATTTTGAATGCAACTCTTCCAAAGTTCTCACTTTTATTGATTGTCTTCTGTTGCTCTGTGTTGTTTGGCATGAGCTGTGTGTGTGTGTCTACTTCCTAACTGCTGTCAGAGCAACCGCTTATTTCCATTTCACAAGATGATTCATGTTTGGCTGCTTAGAGGAAGCAGTTCTGTAGTAACTGTGGGATATTTGGATTTGATGGAAATGTGTTTCCTTCCCTAAGAATCATCTTTGTTTGTGTCGACTTTTCATAGTGTTTATTATTGTATGTAGAAAAGATTCTAATTGTCAATCGTCCTTTACCTGCAGCTCAGATAGAACTTGTCCTCATCTGGATCTGACAACAAATTACCAAATTGACATTTATTTGTTGAATTAAGGGATTTCTTTGGGAAAACTTCTATAACCTTGTCCCTTTACTGACCAAAAGAATCAAACAAACAAATAAAAAACAAGGACAAGTTCATTGCAATTAATCAACATTTACATGTGCAGCTTTGACACCGTCTGCTCCTTTGGCCCTAATGCCCCCTCCTTCCTCGGGGGCCAACCAGCCTGTGACTGTGTCGCGTCTCCAGATGCAGCTCCATCTGCAGGGCCTGCAGCAGAACACTGTCGCGCTGCGCAAACAGCTGTCGCAACTGCGCAACATACAGGTGTGTTTATTTTTACTTTATTAGTGGCAATAGACTTTATGTGTTAAACACCTGCAGCCACACTCAAGGTCACTGGAAGGTCAATTTTGAAATAATTGCAAGTCACAGAGTAAAAACAAAAATGTAATTAAAATAGGTAAATAATAATACAATACGTCTTTAGTCGGTCACAATACAAAGGTGAAAAGGTTAGATGAGAATGTTCTTAGTCAAATTAAAAACAATTATGACATTAAAAAAGATATTTCTCATTTAGGTTTAAACACGTTTAAATAATGTTGCCGTTGGAGAATTCCTTCTGTTGTTTCTATCTTCACATATTTTTCTACTTGAGTTTGTTTAAAACAAAAGGTTTGTTTTATTCCAGAGTTTAAAGTCAGGCACTCTTTAAAATAATAACACTTTAGTATCTCTGTCTTTGTTCACTGTGTTAAACGAGTTAATATGAACAAACAGAAAAGCTTTGTAAACATTGATGTAATAATCTGTTTCTGTGCAGCATTCTATAAATAATGGAGACTTTTCATGTAAATTAAGGATATCAATATAACTTAAATATAAAATGGTCAACTATATATAAAAACCAAGCATAGATTTTCTTTTTTCATTCAGTGGCTTTAATTGTCCCCTGACCCTTTGTCCTAGTTGGAGAACCAGGACGTGGTCCTGTCCCTGCTGAAGCAGACAGAATCAGAGCTGAGCCTCATGATGCTGGATGCCACACGCACCCAGGAAGACCCTCTGCAGAGACAGCGCCTCCTGGTGGAGGAGGAGAGACTCAAGTATTTGAACCAGGAGGAGCTGCTTATCCAGCAGTTGCAGTGAGTCCAGAGAACCATTGATTACTTTTTTACAACCAGCCCAGTAATTAGACAGTAATTAATCTTGTTAGAACCTGAGGTGCAGTGAAACACGGCAGGACCTCACACACAGTGAGGGCTGGGTACCAAACCTCAGTACTGTTTAACATTTACACTCAAAGCTCAAAGGTCAGATCTTATATAATCTGCACAAAAGCCTGATAGTGAATCTGAAACCCAAACTTTTCCAGCGATCTTGAGAAATCAGTGGAGGAGCTGCAGAGGAATTCATCCGTCAACCACGGGCTGGTGACAGAGCAGGACGTGGAGCAGAAGAGCAAAGAACTGAGGATGCTGGGAGAGACGCTGACAGAGCTGAAGAGTGAGTCTGCTGCCTTAATGACCTGCTGTACATCTGTGGTGATGGAGATAGAAATGCTGAGTCTTTATGGTTCTTCATATAGTTCCCGGAAACACTCATTAGTATTTCTGGTAATAGTTTATTTGTCAATATGATTTAATCAATGCAGAGCGTAAGTGTGACATGTGTCATGTACATTCAGTTTAATGGTGTAAACACAAACAATAACCATAAGTAAAATGGCTGCAGTCTCCTCACTTCACACTTCATTTTCCCCCCAAACATCTACAAAATACTCCATGGTCCCGCAGATCAGTTTCCCAGCCTGCAGAGCAAGATGCGGGTGGTGCTGAGGGTGGAGGTGGAGGCTGTGAAGTTCCTGAAAGAAGAGCCTCACCGTCTGGATGCCCTGCTCAAGCGCTGCAACTCTATGACCGATGCACTGAGCACACTGCGCAGGTAACCACACATGAAGCAGCTCACAGTTGGTTAGACACAAAACATACAGTAGGCTGTATATAAGAGATGGATGTAGCCAGCTGCAGAACAGACCAGGAATGAGTTGTTGAAGTAACTTTGTCTCTCTTTTAGGACAAGGCTCTGGTTAAATGTTGGTATTACTTTACCTTCACTGACATTCTGTGAATTTTGTTTTTGGGAATTTTTGAAATGACTATTTTTTGTTTTCAGTAATACTAATAATAATAATTAGATTTTATTTTGGCTATTTTCTTTATAAATATTAAGCTAAAAGCTAAAAGTTTATCTGAAGCTAGAAATAAATGATAATCATTATTCTGTAAATATTTTTGAGCTGATGAAATTAGAACCTTGGCTTACATCTGACCTTCCTCTTTTAACTCGTGACTAATTGTAATAATTGTCAACTGGGATTTTCTTTTTTACAAAAACAAAGATTTTTATTTGAAGATTTTTAATTTCTTTAGTCTCCAGCAGATTTTCAGGTTTTCAATTTTCAAAGAATTTCCTTTTATTTGGAGGTGTTAGTGTTAATATCAAACACCACAGATTATCACAGGTTTCCTACAGTTTGTTCCAAATTAACTGTTTCCTCCAAGTCTTATTTTGAGTTAGATACTTTGTTAAATTATTGATTCAAATCAATGATATAAACTCTATTACCACACATTCCCACCAGGCCAGCTGAAATAGATCAAATGAAACAGTGTATTCTTTTTCTCCCTTCAGACCTAATCAGAGCCTGTCTGCATCATTTAAACTGTTCTGAACATCAGCTGTCACCTTCAATGACTTTTTAGGGTTTTTCCTCTTGTCATCACACATTTCCCATCTGAGGTTCATCCCTCAGGAGTTCTCTGTTGTAGAATCGAAATGAAAAAAAAAAACCCTTTTCTTTCATCTCGACCATGCCTGTGTGAAAAGTTTTCTCAACTCTATCCGAATCCTCTTATTACTTCCAAACTGATGCTGCAGGGAGTTTTCTGGGATAAAATTCCTGCATTAACATTAAAGAGATTTAAAGCCAAACGCGGCCCGTCTGCACGGATCCATTCATCATGTTTTATTTGACTGATGAAAAATGAGCATAACGTGGTCGGCTGAATAATTACCTGTCAGTCCTGGAGGAGAAGTTACAGTCGAAGCGGCGAGAGATCCATCAGAGGGAGTTTGCCCAGGGCAGACTGCTGCGGCACTTTTACTGCTTATTGCCGATGCTGCTAATAATAGTCAGAGGCCGTGGTCTGAATGAGTTCATCAGAGCAGCTTCCCAAGGAGAGGATCATTTCATCAGAGCAGGGTGTTAAAGAGGACGCGGGGAGACAATGAGAGTTCAGAGTCTGTAACTTTTGGCTGCACATGTTAGAACAGAGTTTCATTTTCCACTACAACAACATTCAGACTGTAGCTTCACAGTATCTACACAAAGTCATTGTCTTCTAAACACTATTTTTCATATACCAATTTTCATTTGTCTTTGACCAGTGTTGATTTCTTAAGGTTAACTGTTTTTGTTATCCGATACCATTTTCATTTTCTTCTTTGGCTCAAGCTGTTAACAAAAGTTAACTTAAGTATCAGGTACTGCTGGTTTATTTTTTTAGGTTTATTAATTATAAAATACTTTCTCATGCACTGTGTCTTTTCCTGACACTGGTAGTCCCTTGATGCTGTCCTGTGTGTATTGTAGTGTTCCCTTTCCCTCTTGTATGTACAGACAAGTCACACAGGGAGTGTGGAAGGGCCATGACGACCTCTCCAACCAATCACAGAAGAGAACCGAGGAGGGGAGTCGCGGCTCGGACATGGACATCCTAAACAGCCCTCCTCTTAGCCTCACAGACCTCAGCACCAGCACCGGTCTGGCCAACTGGATGCCTGTGTCCTCAGGCGAGACTGAAACATCAGCCCCAGAACAGGACACGCAGACGTCACTGTCCTTCAGAAATCGAGTCCTGGATGAGCTGCCAAGCCGACGCCCTGCTGATAAGTCTGTGTCGGCCGAAGTCAGACTGGTAATAATCAGTGCTTCATTATAGGCTCTGCTGTAAACTAATGATATATGAACATCATTCAACACTGTAGGCAGGCTGCTACTGTACTAGCCAGATGGCAGTCACTCATTTACATAAGAAATTACACCTGGAGGTGGTTATACTGCACACAACACCGTCAGTTTATAATTTGTCTGCAGTTGTCTGTGTGATACCAGATGATACAATCAGTTCTTGTGTGTGTACTTGTGAGGAGGTGGCATGTCCATCATTTGTGTGTGTGTGATATCAGGCAGCAGAGCGGGACTGGGAGGAGAAGCGTGCCAGTCTGACCCAGTTCAGCGCCCAGGACATCAATCGTCTGTTGGAAGAGACCCAGGCTGAGCTCATGAAGGCCATCCCCGACCTGGACTTCGCTGCCAAGCACATCAGCAAGCCCGTGGTGCCGCCTAAGCCTCAGATCACTATCCCAATATCCTCCACCGCAGCGACCTCTACTGCAGCCAGCACCACTGGAACAACAACAACCCCCACCCCCCCCACCACCACCACCACCACCACCACCACCACCACCACCACAACAACACCCACACCCAGCGGGGAGCAGCAGCCTAGTAAAGTTCAGCTGGCTGCACAGAAGCTCAATAGTATGGAGGGGGCTGGTTCACATCGGGGGTCTGGTGAGTCACTCCAGCCGTTTGTCTTTCATACAATGCTAAGTCAGGTTTTTGAAGGTGTTGAAATTTCATCGTCCAAAATGAGCTGTCAAAAGTTAGCAAAATACTAAATGGTAGCTGTAATCTGTTGAAGGTAGATCGTAATAAATGTTTTTGCCAAATGTTTTGTGATTTCAAGCGTATGGAGAATGATTGAAAAATAAAATATTGCTATTATTTTATTTTTATTATTGCTAATATTTTATCAAAAATTGCTACAATTTGACTAATACCAATAGATAAAAGTCCATGCCAAAATAACAGTTACATTAGTCTTTGGCTAAGTTGTTAAAATGATTTGTTTTGAAAGTGCTTGAATTGACATGGAAAGTTTGAGTTAATTATTTAGTAGATGTGAACATGGGATGTTTTAACTTCAAAAATATTGTGTTCTGTTCAAAGTGGACCTCAGCCCTGCTCGGTACCGCACAGAGAAACCCTCCAAGTCTCCACCACCGCCTCCACCACGACGAAGCTTCCCGTCGGCCCACGGCATCACCACCAACCGCACTGGAGAAGTTGTAGTCACCACAAAGAATCCAAAAGTAATTCTATGCTGTTGCATTCATACTTGACTGGTCTACATTTGGTGTAAAAGATGTGGACCACACTTACTGGCTCTTTTTTTTTACTCTCTGTGGCTTTTCTTGCATCAAGTGGGGCAGTTGTGCCGTGAACTGGAGTAAACTCACACAGAGCTAGAGTAGCTTTTGAGTCATTTTTTTCTCTCAGTTTTGTCCATAAATAAATGGCTTGGTCTTGGTTGTTTTTGCAGTGGAGTAATAGACGTCCACCTGCTGAAGCTGGAGATCTGTCTCCTCCTGCACAAACTGTAGGAAAGTCAGGCAGTGATTCACTCACTAACATATTGGTCTCTAATAAAAAGCTCCTGACTGTGTGTTATTCACATTTTAATGACACTGTGTGGTCTCATCTGTCTCCGAACTTTAGTACGTCTTAAAGTCACCCTACAGACAGACGACCATCTGTAAAATCCCTTATGCTACTAAAAAAACTTCACGTTCTCTCCCAGTTTTAAGTACTGTAGAAATGTATTTCAATTAGCTTCTTATGTTAAATATCAAGCTAGTTTTAATATTCATTAGTAATGTTTACAAATACATTCTTTTATAATATAAGCCAGACATTTTGCTATCCTAACTTTTAGATTTTAGTCCATTCCCCGTTTTCTGGTTTTCTCATCTTCCCTGGCTAACTCCTGTATTTTGAAAATTTGGTAAATATTCCTTTTGCCTGCATTTCTGTTTTTCTCACTATATTTTAGCTAACATTTTGAAGCTAGCTGTTAGCCATATCTACTTTTTTATTATTTCCTATTAAAAGCACATGTAGCTTTTTTAGTTACGCACGCCCTTCTTTGCCCTTCTTAGTCTTATTTTTGAGATATTAGATTAATTTAAATTAGATTAGATTTTTTTTGATCACTCATAATATACAATAATACAGTTACAATTTTAGTTATTTTTTGTGTGTTTTGTGTGACTTGATGCTTTTTCTTATCTTTGGACTGAACTTAATTTGGCTTTCAGCTTTTTTTCAACCAGTCAACCAGTTTTAGCTTTGTGTGAATGGGCCATTATTGTGTGCAGAGGTTGAACTGCTTATTTGTCACCAGAGATCCTCATGGTATATTTCACCAACTCAACCTGCTGTCAGAGGAATTCATGTTCAGGAAAATTCAGATGTTCTTTTCTGTGTCTTTCAAACTGGGACTCTGAAAACCATAGTGATTTGTCTCTCTCTGTTTGGTGTGTGGAGGTGGAGGATGAGGGTGATATTCCCAAGACACTTGTGAAGCTGAGGCGCATGCCGTCTGACGCCCCTCGTCCAGCATCAACACCTCCTGTGATCGCAGCGACTGCGATTCAGGATGAGGATGACGAGGAGAAGATTATCGCCGAGCTGGAGGTGAGACTGATTGGATGACACGCATTTGTCAGTTACACAGATGTGTAAAAAAAAAAAACAAGGTTTTTATTTTTTTTTTGCAATAACATGTATGTGCTCCAATCTCTCGACCAACAACCACAAACCAAAGATATTTCAGAGAACAACAGTAAAAGGTTGTAGTAAAGCATACAGAATCCTGCCAAAGGCTCCACCCATCCATCACTGCACCTCCAGAACCCTGGTCAGAAAGGTAACATTTGATCTTCTCACAGCCATCTGTCGCTCTTCTGGACTGTTCCTTCACTTCAACTCAAACACTTGACTCTGTCCTTTTATTGTTTACTTTACAGATTCTTTACAAATCAATTAAAAAACCCAGTGTGTTTGTATGTATTCGGAGGTCGTACAGTTCTCTTACACCCATGGATTTGTGTGGTTCCTGACGGTTGTGATGTTGAATAATGACTCACCCATGCTTGAAGTCTCATCTTCAGTTATTTTCACTTCCCCTCCCTGCTGTGGCTGCTCGGCCACAATCAGCAGGACGGGGTGACACCACAAGTTAGTTTTCATTATCTGGGAATAACAGGACCTAATACCAGGTGTAGTGGAGGAGAGTTACAGAAATATTTCAGTGGCCTGAAATAAAATACAGTTCTTGGTGGTCACATAACAGCAGAATGAAAACAGTGTTTTTACAGCCATTACTGGCTAAATATTTGATTACAGAAGTCACAAAGCTCGATGTTTTAGATTCGAAGTCTAACAAAGGTCTGGATGCTTTGAAATGTAGGTCTGTTTGAAAAAAGTAGATAACAATTACATTCAATATTTATTTGGGGTTTTTCTCTCTAAGAAATGCCCAAAATTCTTTAGCTGCTCAACTTCTCTTTCTCACATTTTTCAGAGCTCCTCACTTTCTACTGCCGACCTTCACTTCTCTGATGTTTCTCTAAGTGTTTGCAGCACGATCTGTGTTTAAGGTGTTCCTCCTCCGTTCGTCCTTTCTTTAACCTCCTGAGATTCAAACCATGTCTGTTGCTGTTTTCAGTTGTAGCCGATGTCTCGCTGTGAGGTGCAGTGGGTTCATAGTCTGTGAGTGACAGCTGTGTCTTTGCCTTTGATACGTGCTAAAAAGAAGGATGCGTCTTTGTCGTAGTTGTCAAACAGCAGCATTGAACAGGTGGTTGTCAGAATAAACATAATGAGACGGAAGGAAGAAAGGAGACGTGGAGACACCAGCGCTGATGTTTGATTACAGCAGACATCTTAAATCTGTTTTAAAGTCCATTCACTGAATGTAATTAGCACTTTCAAAATTGTTAGCCAGACAACACTAATTATTTTTAATAACTGTCATTAAAACTCACAGTTTAGGGTATTTGTAATTTCCATACATTTTTAAACTCAAATTTATAAACTTGACAAGTTGATAAAGACGTGGCTCCTGACCCTGATCCAGCCCATTTGTAGGTCACACCTGGACTGAACATCTATGTGATGAGGCTTTAAATGTGTTTTTTAGTTTTACAGTTCAATTAGACTTAAAAAAGAAATCCAGATAAAACAGAAACAACCCAAAATGGAACTTGAAATTTGGTAAAAGTAGTTCTCTGACACAGTATAACCAAATGTGTTCAAGTCTTTCCGTATGACTTGTTTTGCTGAATCAACACAAAATAAAAATATGATGCATATTGTTATTTTGTGTCCGATGCAGACAAATAACAGCAATGCTATTGTTATGTTTTGAATATTTAAATATTCCTTTGTGGGGAAAAATAAACAGTGAGATAGTTTGATTTGATAATTGTGTAGTGGGAGGAAGTACAGACATTTGGCCATATTTAATTACAGTCACAGATTATACCAAAGAGACAAAGTTTCCAGACTACAGTACAAAAAACACAGGGACCTGATGTGAATTTATATTTACCAGAAGATGATCACAGCTTTCAGTGCCCTCAGAACGCCTACAGAGAGAAAAGAAAATGACAAACTTTAGTAAATCTTAGCTTTTCTAGTAAATATTTATTAAGACAAAAAGAGAAAATCTTTCATGGTGAGTGGATGCTGATTGGACAAAACCAAACCTACACAGGAAATGTTTTATCCTCATCTGTGTCGAGAGTCAAAGTCAAACATTTGTGAGAGAATGTTCTGTGAATGCCGTAGCCAAGAAAGAACCGATGTGTACCAAAATGACTGACGTGAACCATCTGTCTCCTCCTGGTTCTTACAGAACAGCAGCAACTCTCCAGGACCAACCAAAGGTCCAACAGTGGCAGCCAGACTCAAACACCTGCAGCAGAGCAGCCTGGAAAGACCCAAAGGCCGCAAACAGAAGGAAGATTTCCCCAAAGTGCAGGGCCAGCAGCAGGTATTCCACTTCTAAAAAAAAAAATACCCAAACTCCCACCCCCTGACGCTCCGCCTGCCTCTCCTCTCCTGTCTTCTTCTCTCATCTTTCTGCTGTCACTTCAGAAGGAGTTTCTTCCCCCTGTGACTTTGGGCGTTATGAGAAAAAACTGTATGTCAGAAAATATGAGATTAAACACTGAACCCAGGAGAGGAAACTGTGCAGAAAACCTTTCATTTTCTCTGGTTGTTGACGTGTCTTTTGACATGGGAGTGTTGGCTGAGGAGTTTCTTTGTTGCTCTGATTATGTTCATGTGTCTTTGTTTTGGGTAAAGAAGGTTTTTGGTGCTTGATATCTGTCACATCATCTCACATGATCATCAAGACTTAACATTACCTTAAAAGAAAATGCCTCAGAATAATTTTACCTCCAATCTAAGTGGTGACTCAGTGATTTTCTTTCTTTGTCATAAAATCTTTTTTTCATTCCTTTTTACTCTACTCTTCCAGTAACAGACACAAACTGCTCTCTTCTAGCGTAAACCTGTCCTTTAAACCCCAAGGTTACCGAAAAATACAGTAAACAAACCTCCAAACTCCAGCTAAAAGGCACATCCATGCAGTAAGTGCAGCCACATGTGATGGCCTCTTAATGCCAAATAGCATTTCGTCATTTTGCAAAATGACAAGACAAGTGTGGAAGCAAGGTCACTGGAAGAAGCAACGTGTTTTTAATTGCACAAAAAATAGAGGTTTCTAAAAGCAGAGAGAAAACAAACCCAAGTCATACTGTGTAAAGCTTCACTTCCTGGCCACTTTCCCCCTGAAACTGCAGAGTTTTATCTGCAGTGACGTTACTTCATCCCCGTCATCTATGATTATTCTTTATGTTGTTCACATTGTTTTTACCAAATTCTTTCTCCACCATCTACTACTTGGAGCAGAAATCTCAGACTCATCAGATGAGAGAATATATTTTCTATATTTCATCATCTAATTCTGGTTAGCCCTCCTACTGTCCTCTGTCTCGACTCTCTTTGGACCACTCTGTAAATACCATACACGGTTGTTGGTAGAAATCCATTAGCTGATTTAAACTTTTCATGAAGAATCATTTAACAGGTGTTTATTTTTTACCCACTGCCCTAAGTATAGTGGAATAAACTCCCAGGTCAGTAGTTAGTGTCCATGGAACTACCACTGAAGGAAGTGCAGACAACTGAGGTTATTACTGTAGGTGGTTATTAAACTTTAGGGTTTGAATTTAAAAGCAAAAACTCCACAATGTACAATAGTTGATCAGTCATCACATGACTTTTAGTTGATTAATTAGCACAGAAAACGGGTCCAGCTCATACGCACTGATCAAACTGATCAAAAACCTTTACTCTTCCTCAGTAAGGTGATGCATCAACAGCCCACCATTGTGACCCAACATGACAGCATTTAGGCTGTGGTACCAGAGAGGACAGTGTCCTTGACAGCTGTCTCTCTCATCCGTCACAACATTTAATGTCTTGGTCTCCTCAAGGAGACATCATGTGATCAGTATGCAGGAGCTGACGCCTCACATCGTCTTTTTGGCTCCTCAATTTACAGGTTTTTTTTCTTTTCCCTTTTTCTTTTTGCCTATTCAATAATTCATCGTGTTAGTAACCCGCTGGCAAATGGGCTGACACTTCTGTCTGGCTTCTGTTTTCAGGCCTGGACTCACAGTGTTAATGTGACTGAAGATGCTGCGTAAACAAACAAAACACTTTTTCATCTGTAACTCAAAAACACAGTAGGAAAACAAAAGCTTACTCTCTGATATTACAGATTTCTACAAGTTCTATTTATTTTTAAGAAACCAACAATAATCACTTAATCTGGAAAGATCATTCGTTTTCATACATTTACCGCTGAATATATTACAGTAGAGTCACGAGTTCCTGATCTTACTGCACGTCACGTCACTGAATCCTTTCATTCTAAACAATTCCTCCAACTCCAGAGGAAGATGGCGTGTCATCTCCTCTTCTGGTCTGTCATCAGACTCAGCATCAGTTCCTTTCTGTTTTCAGCTGCATAATTTATAATCTGCCGTTTAAATTTTTCACTGTGGCTTTTTTTTTGTGGCATTTTTAGATGACCTTTAAGAAAGTCTTTACGATTTAGTCCTGTCATTTTTCTGTGACACAGTAGCAGCGTTTGTTATCAAGTGTGGACAGTGCCCTCTTGTGGCCATTAATGATTTGGAGTGTATTTTTAAAATATATAAGTCGCAGGAACCATCCAAAGTACTAAGGTAGCAACATGATACGTTTGAATTAGGCTGAGTTGTGTGAAACTCAACAGATTAGGACACAGCCTGTTACTGTCAGCACAGTGTAACGCCAACTCTGACCTAGGACACACACTGTCTTTTCACCTGATTTACCACAATATACTTTATTTCCTATCCTCCCCTCTAATCCTTCTCGTTTGTTTTCCCTCCTTTCCTCTCCTCCTTACATTTCTCCTTCTGTATCCTCATCTTCATCCCTCTTCTTCCTTCTCCCCCACATCCCTTCATGCTCCCCTCTTGTGTCACACAGAGTGGAAGAGCAGCTGAATAAGGAGAGGTTTTCTCTGTGGTAGCTGGAACATTTTGAGCAGCTCTGAGATCACAGCATCATTTCTGCCTGTTTCCAGCTCAGCCTCACATTCTCCATCCTCCCTCCTCTTTCTTTTCTCCCCCCTCTCTCTACTCCTTAAAGATGCAGCAGAAATGTCCCCCTCTCTGGTGGATAATCAGCGAAAACACAAACACTGCCTTGAGGTTTAACATGAAGTAAAAATTACATTTTTATGGATATAAATTTTGATTTTTGTCTTGTTTTTCTTTTTCCTTCCCTCTCATCGCTTCTTGGTACAATGAATTCGTCTGGCCTTTGTTTTTTTATGCGCTTTTAAACCATTATTTCCCCCCCTTTTATGGGCAGTGCTGAGCATTTGTCATGGAGTGCTGTCTCTCCCGCCACAGAAATTCTGCTTGTTATGCTTTTTTCCCATTTTGCAGCTTGTCACATCACTCTTTGTGCCAGCCTTCTTCTCTCTCCTCTGTATTCTGCTGCTGCTGCTGCTGCTTAGCTTCCTTCATCCTCTGTCTGCCTCTCAGGTCTCAGCTGGACTAATTACGTGAGGAGTGTGTTCTGGGAACATTTGGACTTCTAGTTCAGACCTTGAAGGCGTGAGATCACTGTCAGTCTTTACTGTAAAGTCACAACGCAAAGACATTTAGTTTAAATAGAAATGAATATTATCCAAGTAGAGGTGAGTGTAGTCGTCTTTTCTAGCTGCGTTTTTCTCTCCCTACATTATGCACTTCCATCAACCACCACAGCTAACACATCAAGCTGGTCATCACGTCTATGTGGAGCCCACGGGGTGGTATTTTACTTGGTGTGGACCACATGTTTTCCTTTAGGTCCCATTTTTGGAGAAACATTTCAATGCTGTCAAAACATCTATTACTGTATCCCTCTCTACCCATTTAGAGTAGGATTTGAAAAAAAATTGGGTGTGTTAAGTGAAATCAAAAAATTGCATAGCAACTGGAACTTTGGGATGACTCAAATGTAGAGAGAGCTAGAGTCTAGTTTCAAATGAACCTGTAACTAAAATAATCAGAAGTAGACCACAGTGATTTATTTTTCATTTCTTCCGCAAGTTCTTCAAGCCACTAGCTAGAAGTACAGCAACTTAAAATCTGGAGTCTGTAGTTAAATAAAAAAGAAGTGACTTTTATGGGGAAGGTCAGGGTCAACTCAGAGTAGAACAGATTCAGGTCAGTTATGTCTATAAAAGGAAAACTCTCATTGTCTCGTGGTATATAAAAAAAAAACTTGTAGAAAAAATGTAGTGAAAAAGTTTTCACATTTTTGCATTGAGTATCATTAATATCAGTAACCTTGACACTGATCAGAAATACTCAATATTTAGTAGAATAAAATATTAAGGACAGGTTTTTTATCAAAAGTCCAATTTTTGAATGGCTGCTGCTGTGAGTCTTCAGAGTTATTTTAACTGCATTCTTCCTGCATACTTTTTCATAACACCTCTTGGTCACTTCAACATGCCTGTTTTGTACATACATTGTTCAGAAAAAGAAATACAAACTGGAAGAAAATGTTATTTTTCCAGCTATTTTATTTTTCTTAAAACTGCTTTGTTTTACAAGCCCTCTCGCCCCCCTCTCCTAAATCCTGAATGTGCCACTTTTTGGAATTATGGAAAATTAGTTTTATGTAGGTGAACTTTAAAAAAAAAAACAACAACAACAACAAATCTACAGCATAATGATAAATTAGAAATTCTTTGTCCACGGTTACCTCGAGCCAACTTCGTTTGCGTGTGTTTTACCAATGAGAGAAATCACATTTCGAGGGCTGTTCCTCAGTATATTATAAACACATTTTATGGAATAAAGTCTTATTAATCTTACAAATACCCTGAAATGCTAGCACAAAGAACAGACGCGCGCAATGGAAGTATAACTTTAACCGTGTGGCAGATACAGTATATTCTATGTATATTCTATGACCATGTAGTTTTATTTTGAAGAGATTGCTTTATTAACATGTACAAAAGAAGAAACAATGTCATCTATGTTTTATAAGATTAAGCTTTTTTTGTATTTTTATACTTGAAGAGGACTCATTAGCACCTAACACTTTTATTCTGTAAAGTATTGTTGATTTTCCCCCGTGTTTAAGATATTCTTTTCTTCTGCTGATCATTACCATTCTACTGTAGAGAGCGGTCAGCGGAGGCAGAGCGGGAGGTCCTCCCACAGTGTGCACTAAAAAATGTTATGTCTAAATACTGTAAATGTACGAGAAAACGAGAAAAAAAAGCACATAACCTCACTAATGAAACGCCTCATTCTGTCGCTGTTTTCCTCTACTATATAACCAATAGTGTACGTACACAACACAGATTATAAAGTCTAATCTATAGTGATGGTTCCTTGATGAATGTGTGATTGTGGATGTTAAATCATGTATATACAGTAAACACAAATATTATATTACAGATACAGTTTTATGTGAAATTGTTTTTTTTAGAAAGAGGAGAAAAAAATCCAAATGGCATGCATACTGTATACATTCCTGCAAAGTCTGCACGCTGGGTCTCATTTTACCGTCAATAATTCTGTGTATACGTGTGAGTACGATAGACAGAGTCCAACTGAATTGTACAGTAACCTAGATTTTGTATTCTGTTGAAAATGGCTGTGTACCATGAAGGAAAAAAACATGTCATTCTGACAGACGAGGAGTGATGCTTGCTGTGTGCGCTACTGTAGGTGTTGTTTGTTGTCATGACGAAGAAGGAGATCGTCTACCACAGAGTCAGTGTAACTTAATGACCAACTAAACAACATGCAGCCTCGTGTATGGAAGTGAAAAGTTGCTGCTACATGTGAGGAAAAAAAATACAAACCAACCGGACAGGTTGCTGCTTTTGTACGTTCTGTTGTGATTTTGTGACAATAAAGGTGGACCTCTTCTATACACTACACTCGTTCACAGACTCGTTTGTGAGCATCGCTACAATAACACACAAAATTCACACTTCACATTTGGTTTTTGATTCTCAATGCTTCATGTTTGTCAACTAGGTAACGGTCTTTCCCTCCAACCAGCTGTGCACCAGTCAGACAGGTGTGTGTGTTTTCCTGCTGCAGTTCAGTGTCTAACGTCATGGACGAAGAGCTGAGCCAGACCTACTGTAAGATTAGTTCTGTCAAGGTAAGAGAAGCTTAACAAAACACCAGTGTCTCTTCTCAGTCCGACTTCCTAGTGGACAGACGAGGAGGTTACACCTCACTGAGTTACGTTTTATTGACACTTTTTAAAGCAACATTTTGTTCATTTGTTTATTGAAACATGGAGATAGTGCTTCTCAGTTTAAGTCACAGTTTGTTGACTGGAAAGTAGGAGACTGTTTTCAGTTCAAATGTATTATAAGTGTAGATCATTGCTTGCTTTCTGTCCACCTGACTGAATTACTATGTCAAAAGTTTCATTGTATTTGTCCTGTTTTGTTTATTACAGACCACACAGTTGTGCCTCCCACAGTACATACTGAAGCACTGCCCTCCAGTCCATCACCAGTGTATTGAAACATGGAATTGGAAATGTTAAATTCGTATCAATTCCCATTGGTAGTTGACGGCACTTGGTATTGGCAAGGACACAAGTGAAAGGTTTGTAAAAACTAGTATTAAACTGAGACTTTGACTAAATCAATGTCTGTCAAAATGATCACTATCTCCAAGAAGGACAAGACCAACAGCAGTGTAAAATTCTTCATTTATTGAAATGCCAAAGCAGAGACATTGTCCATCATTCTAACACTTTTCATACGTAGTAAATGTATGTATTAAAAATAATTTAAATATATTACAAAGCTGCTTCATTTTCAGGCTGCAATTAAAGGGCTGATGCACAGAATGATTTATATTTCAACATTACAATATTTTTATTAAAATTAAAACTAAATTGAAATTCCCACCTTTCAAAAGAATATCTTTGAATGATAAAGTGTTTTATCTGTCATTTAGTTGCATGAGCACTCGGCTCAGCTGATTGGCTCACTTGCTTAAATGTTGTCATGTGACGTGGTTATTTTTAGTCACTGTAAACATCAGGTGATATTTGAGGTTTTCTTCTTGTTACGTCCGGTCTTTTCAGAGAGAGATGTCTGATGACACTTGTAACTGCTGTCCTTGTTTCCACTTGGCGCTGCGTCGACCGGTGTCTGCCCGTCTGTATGGCTGATTCCTTAAATCTGAGAAAGACATAGAGGAACACAGAATATGTATACATGTATATATATGTATATATATATATAATCTTGCAATTCTGTTATTGTCCACTACAGCTGGTAAAAAAAACAAATATAGTATGTTAATGGGCAACTTTACCATGCTTTAAGGAGGCCGTGGTCTGTTTAAATGTTTCAAAAAGTATTTTATATGAATTAAAAAAATTCAAGTATTTTATATGAATTTCAAAAATCACCTTCATATAAATATGAAATATTCATATAAAATACTTTT
>NC_024314.1:3915586-3916702 GCF_000523025.1 Cynoglossus semilaevis
TAATTAGAATATATATGTCTACATATGGACATATATATACTAATATATATTTGTTTTAGGTGTTTTTTGAAGACCTCTCATCCAAGGCTTCTTCAGTTCAGCAGAACTGATGAAGTCTCTTGGATGAGAGGTGTTTCGTCTTCAAAAAAAAAACACCTACTTTGTCCAGTTGCCCTTGATGTAACTATATTTGGATTAAATGATTTTGATTGTTATTCCAGCTTATTGTTGTCATTAATTGTATGCATTAATTGTATGGAGACAACTTGTGAAGGAGCCACTTTATTTGAAGCAGATCACTTGTTTGCTGGACTTGTGAGTATTTTACTGAAACCTTTTGGCAACAGGGTCACTTTTTGGCCCTTGCACTTTCAATGGTAGATCCTTAACACTCACTTTTTTTGCAACACTACTTTTGTACTTTCAGTTAGTTAGATACTAAATGCTCAGTCACTTTTAGAGAATTTTTTTTTACACTTAGTAATATTTTGCTATTGTACTTTCATTGTTAGATACTTCAATTGTTTTCTCTTAGTATTTTGTTTATTTTACACTTAGTATTTTGGGTTTTTTTTTTCCTTATTGTTTTTAACACTTAGTATTTTTTTTTTCCATTGTACTTTCATTGTCTGTATTTGATTGTTGTAAATCTTCCAGAATAATAAAAAAAAAGTTGGAATATTGTGTTGGTGCTGCATTTATTTCCAGAAATTGAGCAAAAAGCAGGAAATATGAATGGGATTTCTCATTGCCATATAGGGCGTACATTGACTTTGACAAAGTCAAGGGTATGGTATAGGTATAGAAAGCAAGTTTTTTTTTTTTTTTTAGTTTAAGTTTTAAGTTTTTTTTAAGTTTAGTTTTAGTTTGTTATGTAAAAACTAAGTAAGCAGTAAGTTAAAACTAAGTTAAAAAACCAACCAGAACACTTTCACAATGAACAGAACAACAACAACTTTTTACTCTTTTACTTTTACTACTCTTCTACTCTTAACAAAACATGCATTAAATCACAAAGTCCATAGATACACATTAAAAAAAAAGTCAGATTTAACACTTCAGGTAAAGATGGCAGGATCACATACTCAACACTTCAGGTAAAGATGGCAGGATCAC
>NC_024314.1:3917243-3928521 GCF_000523025.1 Cynoglossus semilaevis
CGTGTCTGTACTGAATTTGTCCAGTTGGTGTCACTCCTTTGTCAATACCTGTGAAAGGCGTTAAATCCATTTCTTTTCACACCTTTAATGGTAACGTTCAATCGGCTCCTCACTGAAGGACCACTGCGCTCGGTTGGTACATCTTTGGCCAAGATCTAAAACCAAGACGCACATTTAAAAGAAAGGGACAAAAGCTTTTTTTTAAAAACTATAACTACTAGTATAACCCTTGAGTTTGACAATGCACACCCTAAAAGCCAATGACAAACTCAACTTCATATTCTTCATTATTGGCTCAATATCTGGAAATGAATACACAAAATGGTCCACCAATTTTCTTTTATTGGAAGGTTTCAAATACAACTCAAGTTACACAATGATTGCACCACAGTACAACTAAGCTAAAAAATATACTAAGTACAAATTAACTAACTAAAAAAATGTTAATGACAATAGCACAGTAATCAAGTTACACAATGATTAAACTATATAACCAAGTTAAAAAATAAGCTAAAGAAATATACTATAAGTACTAAATATAACTATATATACTAAATATAACTATTAAAATATACTATAAGTACAAAAAAGAAACTAAAACCATACTAAGTCAATAAAATCTGTTATTGACAATAGCAATCATGTTACACAGTCCTTACAATTCAGTAAAACACAAGTCCAGCAAACAAGTGATCTGACAATAAATGGAAGAAGCTGGAATAACAATCAATGTTGGTCTCACTTACCTCTTTCCATCACGATGGAAAGCCACAGTTGATGGAGCCAAACTCCTCCTCGTACGCAGTGTGGAAGAACCTGCAGATTAGAACAACACGTCACTGTGCCACATGTTAACACAAACAAACAGGTTTTCCTAAAAAGCAGCTACAGAGTAGTCACTTCAACAGCACTGCCAACAACTACATGTTTACACATCACTATGACTGCTCACTATCAACAGTAATACAAAGTTGTGGCTTCTTCAGTGCTAATGCAAACACCACAATGGAATAAGGGACATCTGTACATTTTCTTCATCTGTTTCTTTTGTTCAGATGAAGACAACAGTCACTGGATGCTTTATTCAAACACACAATAATACTCTGGATACACCACTTCAACTCACCTGGCCTCAAACTTGCCATTTGCACACTATGCACAGTGGTGATCATCAACTGGCAGTTTTAATTTATTAGTATGTTAGTTCTGATCATCCCAACTAATCAATCCATATCTCAAACCTAATTCTCTACCCCAACTCTTATCCCATCAACTCTATCCCTGTCCTGAACCCTTCACACAGGGATGAGAACTGTACCTCACTGTCCATGAGCACTGGCTTTATTCCCAAAAAGGTCTCATGGCCATTCCTGGGACAATCTCTGCTTCTGGTTGTGAAGGCCTGGATGAGGTGCAGATGCCACCGCTCTATGTGGACAGAAAAAGGTAAAAACAAGACGTATTTTAGTCTTCAGCAGATACAGTATTTGCTGTGTTTAACCCCGTTTTCTGTCCCATACACACTAGGGTACTAAATGTGTTTTTAACAAACGAGAGCAACATTTCCTGTTTAATTTAAATGTTGTCTTGCTACGCATGCGCAAACTATTGAGAGGAAGACGTACATTTAAAGGTCCCGTAGTGTAGATTGTCGTTAATGCGGAAAGAAACAAAATAGATAATTGAACGACATTACCACAAAAAAAAGCAACAATGCTGTGATATCAGTACAGTGAACTCAGAAGAAACGATATTTAACCCGAACAAAAAGCAGACTTTACAACTGAATAAACGAAAGTACGTACATTAACAAAGTTTAATTCTTACCATTCCTTTTTTTAAACAGTTGCCTTTTCTGTACGAGCCATCCGCTGTGCATCCGGAGGGTCCACAGAGATGAAAACGCTGGACCGCAGCACCAAACACACGGTAGCAGGTTAATTTGCAGCCAAAAAAAGTTTATCGAGAACAAAACTAACGCTCTAGTGTCCATAAAATGTCTGAACACCACATAAAACTGCTCCATTATGTAGTTTAAACGTTAAAAGGTTGTTTCTGTCAAGTTATCGTTCCCCTCGTGACATTCACGCATACACCACGACGACCAAATGTTTGTTTGAAAAACGTGAGCGCACATTTCCGGTATAATTTAAAAGCTCATGCTAAGCATGCGCAAACCAGGGAGAGGAAATGACGTAATGTAATTATTAATGTGAACGAATTTGTAGATCTGTGTGTACAAATAAATTAAAATAAAAACAGAAATAAAGAACATATGAGAAGTTTATTAATAACATTTTAGATCTTCAATCAAACTTGCATGTTGATAAAATAAATAATCAGAAACATTTGTATTTTTTTATTATATTCTTTCCATTTACTAGTCAAGACTGGGTTCTTCTTTTCTGCATCCCAGTCATTTTTGTTTCAGTGTGTCGATACAAAGTTGCGCGCTGTGACGTCACATCCGTCAGAGTTTATAGTCAGTAAACAATCCTAACAGAGGGGGCACAACAGCCAATCTACATGAATTCTAAATATATGCCAATAGTTGTCATTTACTCATATGTAGACATATATATTCTAATTATATTTATATCTGTTTATTTAACATAGATGCCCTCTCACTAAAATATGCAACTGCCCCAGGGTACACCATCTGACCAAATACTAGTTTTCTGAAGAAAACTCATATATGTCATGAAAGGTCAATGTTGGAAAACACAAGAACTAAACATGGCCCAATGCCTGGATTTGAACACACACCTCAGGGCTTATTGCCTGCATCACTGTCACATAATTGATGGAATGTATGTTTGTCTTGCTAGCTAGAAGACATATGTGTTTTAGATGTGTTTTAAGTACAAATTAACAAAAATGTCAAAATATATTGCCATGAAAGGTTAATGTTGTAAAGCATAAGAATTAAACAACACAGTCCAAGCCCTACCTCAGCATTTTTTAAGATGCCTGAGAAGAGAATGCTTTCTGCCAACATCAACAGGCATGTGCGTAAAAGCAGGAACTACCCACAGATAATCGAATCAGGTTTTTTTCTTTCTTGTTCTTCCCAGCTGCTCCATTCCCTGCTGATAAAAATGTTATCTACTGCACAGAGGAAGGGCTGGACCCCCAAACAGAGGGAAACCTCACAGCTTTCCACTTCCTTCCAGTTACACAGAGCTCTGCACTCATTTCAACCCAGCAGAGGATTTCACACTCCCTTTGAGCATAGTTTGAGCTGTAGTAGCATTTGCATAAAAACATTCCCTTTTTAGAAGCTGCAGAGCTGGGAGATAGAGACACCTAGTGGACATTACAGAGAAGACTTCATGATAAACAGTACACATCCGTAAACCTACCACCAGAGGGCAGCGCCTTCCTGTTATACAGATATAATATGACCGATTTAATGGAAGAGAAAAACAACTGAACAAAGAAGTTTTATGTATGTCCACATGATGAAGCTGATCATCCATAAAAATGTACATAAATGTGGGGTTTTATTTATACAGTGTAATATTCACATAATATTTGGAGACAGACTGTACATGCAGACCAACGCAGAAGCACACATTCAAACATGCATTCACAGTTACGAACATTCCAAAAAAAAAAACCACTCAGTCATTCAAAAATATTAAAAAAATGTGTCCTTCAATGATGGAATCTGTACTCCCCCCCCCAATAGAAACCATTTGTCCTTCTATAATGTCCTTGAGTCAAAATAAGTTGCAGGACTTGAACTGTGCAGCAGATTTCGACCTTTGTTCTTCCAGATACAAATCCTGGTGCAAGTTTATTCACAAATTGGTAAAATAGTAACAGACACCACTCTCTCACCACATCAACTTCATTACCATCACTGCTACGTACAGTATGCAGGCCATGATTGGCTGTGTGTTTATACGATCTGCGGCTGCTTGGAACACCGCGGCCAAAGAGGACGTAGGCTGAAGATGAAGAGGACGAAGAGCACCAATGCTATGACAGTAACTATGGAGACGTAGCCAGCGTGGGGCAGAGGAGGGGTGTCTGGAGCTTCAGCTGGGATCAGGTTGGTCAGGGTTAACATGTAGCCCAGAGTCCAACCTGTGTCACTGCCCTTAATCTAGAAGCAGCAGAAAATAAATGGTGATAAAAAGTCACAAAACAACAACCTGCAGTACAACTTCTGGACAGAAAAATGAAAAAGAAAAAGTTTAAAATATGGCTATAGTCTTGCAGGTTTTTTTGGTGATATTTTGGCATTTTCAGATCTGATGGTTTTTGTAGGTTTTAGCACAACTTATTAGTAGTGGTAGCAGCACCAGTGGTAGATGCAGTTGTTGCATTAAGGATTGCAAGTGAAATATAAGAAGTAGAAACTCTACTAGTAGTTGTAAAAGCTGAAGTGTGTAGTCTTTGTTGAAGTAACAGCAGTAATTTCCACATCAAAGTGGAAGTAATGGAGACTGCAGCTTGAAGTAGCTCTTCCTGTTCCTGTTCAGACCTGTACAACATATAATTGCTTTCAGATAATTTAAAAATATTCTGTTACATTATTTAATTTGTCAGTTGTGTAAAACCTGGGTGAACCAGTATGGTGGTCTGTATACAGTAGATCTGCTGATGCCAATGATAAAGGGATAATTCTAGGATAAACTTTAAAATATACTGTACCCACAACAGGTACCTGCCACTCCAACACCATTCAAGCATTTCAAAACATAGTCTAAGTAGTGGCCTTAACAGGATTAACATTTATAGAACAGCGGACCGCTGACAAGGCTTTAACCCGAAAAATTGGCATTGACAGAAGGAACTTTTACCTCAGTAAAATAAAATGACCCACGTGTTTCCTATGGGATTAATTGCAAAGTGAATTATGGGATTTTGTTCATGGTAAATCTATGCTTCATTAAAATTGGAATTATTTTGCATGTTATACACACATGGGATTTGATCTCTGCGAATAAACCATTCAGTAAAAAAAGGATAGACTCTATGCTGTAGACCAGTGATCATCAACTGGCAGCCTGCGGGCCAATTCAGGCCCGCCAAACTGTACAATCCGGCCCGCAACTGGATTTCAATTTGATTTTCATTTTCTTGTATTTGACTGTCGGGCCACCAAGATGTCTGAAAAATTCTGGCCCTCCGACCAATGTGAATGGTGACTAGATTGTTAGTTGGTGAGTGGACAGGATTTGGCCCACAGGTCTTGGGTTTGACAAGTGTTCTGTATGAAGGTTTCATTCAAAGTGACTTTAAATTGTTTTTTAATCAACCCTACCCTTTACCGTTAATAATTAGACTTTTTGAAGCATGATTTTTTTCCATCACTGTGCAGTGTTTTAATGGCACCAAACCTGGTAAATACAACTGGAGTGAACGCCATGCACACCATAATACTTAGAAATTTGAATTTCTTTTTTTTCTGTCTCACTCTCTGGATCACTCTTTTCCAGAAAACCACAAATTCACCTCCGTATGGGTTTGTATTTGAGAGACATATGTGAAGATAGAGCTTGGCGTTCTAATTTTGATGACCCAAACCAAATGCTTGTGGCTTGACAAAAATGTCAAAGTGCATTTTTGCATTGTTAGCTTCTTCGTTTGCTGTTAGCCACAAGGGTTTCTTTGTGTGGGCTGATCGTTTCAAACAAGAGGTGGCCTTTTATGTCCATCAAGTGAAACTGCTGCATGCATCGATTTTTCAAGACCTTGTATGCGCTTATGTGTTTCCCACACAGTAATGTTTAAACAAAGGACAGAGAATTTTTTATGTTTTAATCATATACCAAATGTACTAGGTCTTGATTTGGAAAGACAGACATGGTAACCAACACACTACACAAACACTACCCTACACAGGAAGTTAAAAGTCAGCAGGATGTGACCTGAATCGTCACACCTGAATGAAATGAGCTTGGGCTCAAGGCGAACTACTGACCTTCTTGATAAATTCTATGGTGGAATAGGTCTCTGAGGTGAAGTTGTATCCTTCGGTAAGTAGGGTGATGATATACGTGCCAGAAAAACAGTATTCAGCCAAGTACTTCAACTTTATGTCTGGATGCTTGTTCTTTAGCTGGACAAGCATGAGAAAAAAAACAGCAAAACAAAACAAAATAAAACAGTGGAATCATCAGTTTTCAGCACAGGCAGTCTGAAGGGCATGAAAGCAGAATATTTCCCAACCTCACGCCAGGGTGTAGCACAGTGGCGTGCTAGCTTTTCCTTGACAGATTCCAGAGGGATGGATGTGTCTGTCAAGTTGAGGAAATTCATCACAAAGTAGTAAGCAGAGAAACCCTGCAATGAGAGAGAGGGCAGTATACATATACAGTATTCACATATATGAAATTATAGTTTTATATATATACAGTATATATATATATATGCATATATGTGCATGTTCATGTAAACAGTATGCACACTAACCCTTAATCTCCTTACCCCATATTTCCCCTGCACTGTTGGCTGGAAGACCCCATTGAAGGAGCACTGGCTGTATTCACAGCGTGAGAAGTTGAAGATTTTTTTGACCACTTCTTGGCATTGTTGAAAGTTTCCTATGCCTGTGTGGGTAAAATTGGAAGGAGCTTGTTGGGGTTTCCTGTCTGACACACAGGGGCTGTCATAGAGATCCGAGTATTTCTTTGTCTCATTGTAGCCAGGATGGAAACAGGGGTCAGCTATAGTCCCTAGGCCCGTCTGGGAGAGAGAGAGAGAATGACATAATAGATAAAATTATACAAGACAGTGAATTTCCGTACTGGTTTATATTTATTATTTTTGTGAATGTGTATTTTAATGACATCTGTATTAACAAGGATAAAAATGGAATAAAAGTTACTCGAGTCTGGTGGGCCAGTGTCAGTCGCAGCGCTTGGTCTTTCCCATAGCAGAGGAAGCTGTGGGTGTAGAGTTGGTAGTCATTGCCATAGAGTCGGAATTCCTTGGAATTGGAAAGAGACTCTGAGCCATCAAAATGATCGGATACAAAGGTGATTTGAGTAGAGGCCCCTCCAAGGTCAAGAGCGCCTTTTGTTTGCAAGCCCTGCATCAGAACATTAAGTTGGTGCACGACAGAAGCCAAAAACTTTGGAGTGCGCCATGATACATCCTGATTGGTATTTGAACCCAAACCTGTTTGAGGCGGTCGTCTAAGTAATTGACTGTGACCCAGCCAAAAGCTCCCTCTTCCTGGCCACTGAGGAGCCTCGCACCCCGAAAGGTGAAGGGAAACTTTTGCAAAGCGTCCGCCACGGCTAGAAAGACCTTATTTGACGCAGATTTGTTCTCCAAACTGCACGGACACACAGCACAACTTCCTGAAACTGAAACACTGTAATACATCTAAATCAATGCAGTCACACATAAATAATAAATAGCCTGTGAGCGCTCTTATCACACGCTGTATAATATATCTGACAGTAAGGCATGCTCCGTTCTGACAGTAAATTTACAATAGGGAGTAAAATGACAATTAATCACAGAACATCACATTTGGATGTGAGTCATACTCGAGCAATCTCATTCCTGCAGTAGCCCCCAGATAAAGTGAGGTCTCGCTGTGGTGACTCGCAGGAACATGTCTTTGGGCCTCCCGCATGCACTCCTTCAGAGACTCTCCTGCCATTGACGGGTTGGAGGCGTAGCTAGAAATACCTGGACCTGGCAAAAAAAAAAAAAAAAATTCAGGTCAAAGTGTCACCATTAAGTGACCAGTAGGGCAATCTGCAAATTTACGTCCTAAATAAATACTCAGCATGTTTACATCATGTTTTCTTGCGTAAGCAGAATTAACAACAGCTTTGTGGCTAACTGTTTTAGTCAGTCTGTGGTGTACATCCTTGCTGCCATGGTTACATGAGAGGCTTCCACCTAACACAGACAGATGTGGAAAGGATGTCGGCACAAACATTTTTGAACTCAGACACCAGGAAAGATACTGCGTCTGTCAGAACTAGAATTAGCATTCATTCAGCTACTTTGTATGACAACTTTAAGTTTCATTGTTATTTTTATTTTTACTTACTATATGTTACTCCCATATTGTATATAAGTGTAAGTGTTCCAAATGTATTCAAAGAAAACTGAATTGTTGAGAGAGTAGTTTCACTGAATTCTGCAGCACTTTATTTGAATCCAAATGTGTATCTTAGATTAATTTTTATAATAATTAATGAATATAAGGTGTTCCTTTGGTGATTTAATTTGGTTTTCAGTCATATCTGTGAAGCCCACGCTGCTTTACTTTGTATTGTTAATATAAACTAATTTCACATTTATTATTTACTATTCTAATTCTAATTTATGCTACACAAATACAACTGACTTGACGTCAGGTTTTTTAACAGCTAACAGAACAGTTTGAGAAACATAAAATATATGTATATTCTTATATATATTTATACACACATTTGTCTGTGTGGCCTGTGTGCATCGTACAGTACCTTTGACTTTGCATGAATGCATCTGTTCCACTCTGCCTGTGTCGTTGTCCTTCTCCGCCGGCCACTGATAGATGTACAGAGCTGTGTGTGAGGAACCAGCATCCAACACAATCCCATACTGGAGAGGAGAAGAGCCAGAAGTCACGTCTGAGAGACATTAACTGTGGATTTCTGACAGGACTTTTATATGTGAGGAGGACCTGTCCGGAGGGACAGTGTTCCTTGGCTAACAGGTCTGTCCTCCAGACAAAAGCAGATGATCTGACCAAATGACCTACTTCCACAATCTTTCTCCCAGGTTGTCCTTGACCGACCTCACTCTGGCTTGCGCGTCTCTCAGAAAATTTAACTAGTTCTTTTTTACATTCTTGTGCAGGACTGATCTTATTGGACAGAGTAGATCCAGACGTGATGGAATGGAATTTTCAACATACCTTTTTTTTATCTCTTTAAAGATGTTTTTACCTTTGCCAGCCTTATTCTACATGTGTCCTTGAATTTATTATTACACTGTGCATTAAAACAAGCTTTGATATCTGAAGCGAACCTGCAGCTAATAAAAAAAAAAAGATTTATTCCGCAGCCAGCAATCTTATACAGGACTCCCCCGTGTGACCATATATGGACTCATGGACTCAGCTCCAGGCTGCAAGCACTGAGTATTTCCCTCACTATTTACCTTGTACTTTTGGGAGAGGGGCTTGTTCTGCAAAACTGCCACCGTCACCAAGGCAACAATCGCTATGACGCCAATCACAGTGATGATGATGGTCACAGGCCTGTGCCAGGGGTTCTTCTCTTTCATGTCTGAGAGCGTGGGCGGAAAGAAAGGCAGACAGGAAGTAGAGGAGAGAGGGTGACCGGTGGGGTGGAACCGTGAAGATGGGGACACATCGAGACAGAGAGAGAAAAGTCTGTTAGCCAAGTCTTGGATCCAGATGTGTGTGATGTCACAGCATGTGTTTGTATCCAGTACAGTGTTTTAGAGTATTATTCTGTAACCAAGGACTACAGATGAGTTTTCAGATACTTGAAAAATGTAAATTGATTCCAAGAATTGTTTCAGTTGCCGCTCGTCTTGGTGTCCAGCAACACATACAAAAACACACACACACTAGCTGAATAAATAAAGATTTCCTTTTTTATAATATGATTAAAAACAAACAAACAATGGGCTTTGATTCTTTGGAAAATAATGAGCGATTGCACTAAAGGACTAATGAGTCTGTCGACAGACGGCCATGGACCATTTAAATGTGCTGTCGCGGGGGAGTGTCGTCTGTGCACCGGTCCTCTCTAAACTGTCGTTGGGTTTCAACTGTTTACAAATGAAACATGATCGTCAGACAAAACACACTCCATGAAAGAGGGCTTCCATGTTGACTCTTTGGAACAAGAAATAAAGGTGCAGCACGCCATCGGACAATGTCATGGAAAAATCAAATCAAATGAAAACAACAGCAGCCTCAATTGAGACATGAACACACACGCAGCTGCATTCCCACCCCCCCCCCCCATAAACACACACACACACACACACAGCTTGATTATTACCAAGGTAGGTAAACTGAAAGACAACCTGTGGCCACACATGGCAGTCAGTCCACACACACACTGTAGATTCTAAGGTGCCAGTTAAAAACAGCACGCTTCTTTGATTTTCTTGTAATCCAAAACCTGACCTTCTGTTGTTACTGCACAGCCGAAGAACAGAACCAACCTGAAACTGAACACAGCGCTGAAGTGAGAATAAAAGAGAGCTCTTACCTCTGTTGTCTACTTCAATGAACTTATCACTGACAGGCCAGGGAGGGGGAGAGAGAGATAAAGAGATGTGGAAGGGAGAGGGAAATCGGGGGAACAGGAAGAGAGCAGAATGGACAGATGGGAGACAGTGGAGTGATAAGAGGAGGGAAAGTTGTTGTTTCTCCTGTCGGAGCATTAGAAAAGAACAGCATGAAGGGGGCTCTGAAGCGCCAAGTTTGGCATTTCCTCCCCAGGCTGGGGGAGCAGAAGTGGTCACTATGGAGATGCAGCTAAAGTGCATTCATGTGTGTGTGCGCGTGCAGGCTGGTGCGCATGTGAATTTTTTGAAATGTGACTCGCTTTTGCTGTCTGGACTAATGAGAGTCATTTGCTTGAGCACTGCTCTCTCTCTCTCTCACTTGCTCTCTCTGTGTGTTCCAGTGCAGCAGGGAGGGGAAGTGGGGACTCCCTTGTTGAGCGAGTTTTCAGTACTGGCAGGCTGTGATGTCATCCGTGTGACGGATTGGGATCCCCTGTTCCTTGCTCCCTTCTTTTTTCCCTCTCTCTCTTTCCAACTTGTGTATGTATGAGGCGTTGTTGGAGAGCTGCTGTTGGAGCCGTGTAGACCCAAAAACATGACCAGCCTGCAAATGATCTTTTCACACATCCATCTATCCTTATGTTTCTTTCTTGCCAAATTTGTAAATGTGCAAAAATGCACCAGTGGAAGTCTGCATCAAACTACAGCTCATACCTTGTAATTAGCATGTAATGCTTGTGTTTTAAGAGAGCCCAACAGTTTCATGCAGTGACATTAGTAAGTCATTACAAGTCATTAGTAACTCTGAGACCAGGGCACGAATTTCCAAGTAAGAGACATGAGCCAAGGTTCACAGCTAGGTTTTTTCTGAAACCAGATAGGATCATTGTGCTCCATTACTGCGAGTATTTTTGTATGTACTACAATAAGAGTATTTCTTATTCTTGGCTGGTTTGAACATGAATGTTGTCAGATTTCACCATTAAAATCAAACAGAACACAATAGGTTTTGTTTTGGTATTTTAACAGGAGGACTTCATGCTGCTAC
>NC_024314.1:3928636-3957061 GCF_000523025.1 Cynoglossus semilaevis
GGAAATGAACATCTTTTGTGTTTATCTTTTGCAGTTTGATGATGTCAGTGCCAGTACCTGAAATCTAAATGGCATGAGTTGATGTTAACATTCAAAGAGGAAGCAGGATTAAAGGTGGAGAGAAGGATTTAGCAGGAATTTCCTTTGAGGAACGACTCCACCGTGAGGCTCTCCTTTTTATTTCATCTCTAAATTAAAGTGTTTCATGATACAGGTTGCACTTTTGAGGGTGCGAGGGTGCCAGGGTTTATTTTGGAGGTTTAAAATTGTCTCATTCTTTCAATGATTGGATGCACAGCCTAACAACTTCACAGCCTAACAACATGGAGCCGTTTGTCGCCACAGAATCACACAATTGATCACCAGAGGCAACTTCTAGGCAACAAAAGGTCAATTAGAAAAGTATCTCAAAACTATTAAAACAACAACAACAATAGACTAATGTATAATTCAAATAATATAACTTAACTCACTGGAACAACACTGGAGAACCTGACTACCATATATTTTTGCTCTCCCATCCTCTTTTGCCATCAGTGTTTTAAATGTACTTTTTTCAAAGTCAGTAAAATCATATTTTATAACCACAATTTACTTTACTTAATTTTTTTTCCAACTAGCTCACACACTTAACATAAAGTTAATGTTTGAATTTAAAGGAGATACAGCAGCCATTAAAGGCTCATTCCTTTCCAACAACACAGGAAGTTCCACCGTGGGACTACATCGTACAGGAAAGGCATTAAGTATCAACGTTTGTTTGTTTTATTTTTTTTACATGGGATTCCTAAATAATTCCTTGCTGGGTTTGAGCCAGTGTAGAAACTACATTGACCTCACCACACGGCGTGTTGACTCTGAACACAACATCCACATGTTTGACAGATGTTAAACATATGAGCACATCTCTGACGTATTTAAGGTTGGTTAGATCAGGCAAACAAGCCTTACCAGCAGTTCCACTCCAGTGTTGAGAGTCACAGTCAAAGAAACTTAAATCCTATGAGGTCCTGGAGCGAGAGCTAAGAGTTACAGTTAGAGCGGTAGAGCGTCACCGGGGCGACACGTCCTTGAGGTCTGCCCTGTAGCCTGAGAACAGACGGTGCTGTGAGTCTTCTTTAATTTGTTTTCTGACAAATCTATTCATTGTGTAACGTTTCCAGCGATGACGGTGTTTTTTGGCAGCGACCTCACCGACACAAACACGTGTTGAGACAGAGCAGGGCTTACCTAAGCACCAACAGTATGAAGTTATCAGACGGCTTTCTTAGAATGCAAGCTCAGACTCTACCTCAGTATCTCAGGCCACAAGAAAGCACTCTTAGACATCTGTGTCTGAGGAATGTCCAGGCAATTCTTAATGACACCCAGCCATAGTTTAAGTTTAGTTTTTTCTGAATCTTATTAATATGGTGTATTACTGTGATCAAAAGTTGACGTACTAAAAAAGTATCTTTTTTCTGCATTTTAACCATAAAAAAGGACATATCTATGTATTTCAAAACAAATTAGTGGATTTTTGAAAAATTCCCTAGAAACTTATTAGTATGGTATATTCCTGGGATCAAAAGTTGACATACCAAAAATGTTTTTTTCTTTTTTCTGAATTTGAACCATAAAATGGTTATTCTCATGAGATCATTAGTACACCATGGCAGTAATTATTTCAGTAATAAAGCATGCATTTTAGTTTTTTTTAATAAAGCTAATCTTTTTTTTTCTATAGACCATAGATTAATTTAAATACAGAAATTAATTGTCCAAGTAATAAAAAAAGGTAAAAAAAAAATTATAAAAATAAAAGTGCCCAAAAAACTTAAATTTAGATTACGTCCAGATGATGCTTTGATGATAGCACAGACTATCAGGAGTGAAAAGACAACTTTAAGTTAGCTAGACAACAGTGAAACTAACATTCATTTGCTCAAAGTACTACTGTATGAATAAATATTACTCTGTCACTTGGATGATTTCTTATCATAGGCGACAGTAACCGCCTGTGCTATCATTCAAAACCTCCCTTTATAATTTCCCCAAACTCCAGCACTAATACCACCAAAGTCATGTGTAGAAATGGTGTCCAATATTTCAGAAAAATCTAACTTTAGTCTCAACATACAAAACAGAGCAGGTGCCAAGAAAAGACAATCTCAAGTCAACAGAAAATAATTATTAAAATTAAGAATCATAGGGGGTTGGCTTCATCTGCATCAAAGCTGATTATGGGGGAACCATACCTACGGCCAGTGAGTAAAAACATGATGTTTGGTTTGTTTAGAATAGCCCTGATCTGGTTTCTTTTATTTTACACTTGACTTGACAGTAGTGAACGGTACCATCTGCACCTGAGTGCACAAAAACAAGCGCGCCCAGACCCTCAGATTTCAGGGTGAGCTGAATTTCTTTCTTTCCACATGTTGAGAAAATATGGCCTTGACATCTTACTCAATCAAAGACAGAAATGGACCTCCAGATGTGATCATGACATGATATAATCCACATCCTCAGAAACGGAACGTGCAGATGTGGTACAGAGGTGTGACCCCTGACCTTTATCCTGCTGCAGGTTCATGTCAACACTAATTACGAATACCTTCATTCAGATGTTGGCTTATTGATACTGTAGGGCAGAATGATGGACACAGAAACATACTGTCCACCCACTTATATATGATTATTATGGTTTTATATATTGTTTCTTTTATGTATTTCTTGACATTATCCTGTCACACAGTAGTTGGGAGAACAGCGACTAGGTGCAATTTAATGGTTGATAACAAGGCAGTTGAGTTTTAACTCACTGAAACCAAGGGCCAGACAGGAAGACAGATGATAAGACCAGGAGGAGAACAGGAGCCATAACTACACAGATGCGCAGGACACTGACCAGGACCAGGACCAGGACCAGGACCATCAGAAACCAAGGCCAAAACAACAGAGACCTGACCAAGACTGAGTGAAGGAGAGAAGTTAATGTGTTCAGAGCACCTGGTGAGACCAGTGAGTCTAATGAGCAGGGACTGACAGGACAAAGGTGAGTGTGATGACACTAATTACCCAGGGAGGGAGCAGACAGAAGGGAAGAGTGACAGTCTGACAGATTTCATTTTAATAATTCAACCATTTAAGTTACAAATAAAAATAACCAGTGTAAAACACACACATCTACCTGCTATTATTTTTCTTTCATCTCAGCAATATACAGATTTGTTTTACCCCATATTTGGAAATGTTGATTTATTGCCATTAATCACGAATAATCACGACTCAGTCACAGCTACACTTGAAATTAATATAGTACTACGGTAATTTATTATTCTAAAAATCAGTCAACTCCCCACTGTTTCTCCGAGACAGCCAATCTAAATTCAACCCTGATTACTATATTGTCACTGTTGAATAACAATAATTAACACATGTAAACAGATGTAAACAGACTAGAAATGCTGAAAAAAAATGCCGCCCATTTCTATCATCCCAACATAATATTTCCTACTGTTAATCTTGGGCTTCTTTGAGCTCATTATCCTGCCGGCGCCACCTATCAGCAACACAGACACGGGATTCCACTCACATGCACTATAATCTGTCTCTCCTTGACCCATATGTAAACACATGTACTGTGAGGTGAGGCCAGGACTGTTCAGACTGGGACATGAAAGAAGCCTGGGAGTGCTGGGAGAGCTGCGAGCTGAGGACCAGCAGTGGAGGACACACCATCTGCTATCCTTCACAGACATGACACCACAAGGATCCTCTCTCACTGTCAACGCGTCATCTATGGAATTCAAAGAGCTCTTTAATGAGAAGAGTAAACAGAAAAGCAGAGACAGTTGAGATTCAACATTAACTTTAGTTGGCTACAGTAGAAACAGGTGACAAACAAAACGACACATAAGAGACATGCAAGTTTATTACCTCGCTTATTAAACTTTAAACCCAATAGAGTTTAATATTAACCCTGATTAAAGTCCTTGCACTTTCACCAAACTAATATACGCATGTTTGCACTGTAAAGCAAATTAACTTTATCAGCTGTTTCCCAGTGGATAATTCCCAGGCTGATGTGTCTGCTGAAAACACAGGCCAAAGTGTAACATTTGAGCTTTGCATAAGCATTCACTCCCTCCAAAATAACACTAGGAGGAGGTTGATGCTCTGGACACTTGCACCATGACTTTGTGCCTGGATTTCATTCTCCTTAATCCTCTGCAAGGTAGGAATTTACGAAATCCCCACCTTGCAAAGGATTAAGGGAAACAAGATGAATGGTTAAATAGTGGGATTTGCAGGTCTTGACTCTGTCAGCTACTGCTGGCTCCACACGCTGCATCACAATTGCTCAAAATCTAAAGTTATGTTTTTTAAATATTTGCAGCTGGACAGTAAATATTAATAAAGCATAAGACACAGACATATTAAGTCTTAGGGTTAGCATTATATCCTCCCACAGGTTGTGCCACAGTGTCACTCCCTACAGTTTATTGCGTTTACATTGTGTTAAGTACTCATCCAGCTTACTACACCTTATGTCCATAGTTAAAGTTTCATGGCCATTTCACATGTAGGTCTTCTTCAGTGTATCCTAGCACTGTGCTCAAGACTGGCTTCGAGGGGAAATCATTTGGAAAACGTTTGTCTTTTACATTCACAGAACTATACATACAGTACAAAAAGTTCATGATGCAAAAGACGTCTCAACTCGGAGGAACAGAAAAGGAGAAGTGGAGCGGCCACATGACCTCGAGGTACTGCTGACTCTGCATTCGTACATGAGGGTGACACACCGTCCAGTGGCAAGTGTGTGGTTTCACAATGATGCGAGAAGAAGCGAACCGCTTCCCCACAAGGCATGTCATCACTCAGCTGTGGTGGTCTGACTGTGACAAACAGCATGATGCATATGTGGTTGTCAACATGACTTATCTTTAGGATTATCTTACAAGACACAATATTTAAGAAAATAGTGAGACAGTAGTGAGATCTGTTTTCAGCATGAGAGTGGGAACTGGAGTCAGGGAGTCAAGGAGTGGCGTCAGTGATACACCACCGCCAACAGTTCACTGCAGGACCGGAGACAAACAACCATTCAGACGGACACTCTAACTATGGTCAAAGTACCTAGAGAACCCCCGGCCAACACACACACACACACTGGGAGAACAACTCTATTCACTGTCTTGTTGACCTGCTGTAAGGCATTGGTTCCTGGAATTTCTTTGTTCACAGTCAGAGTCATAATTATTGCTGTAAGGCAACAGCCCTAACCACTTTCTACCGTGTTGTCCCAAACATCCTGTCAAATATTGACATATACTGTAAATATAAATATTTAGTGCAGTAGGGTGTTTACGTTCTTAGCCCATTTAATTATCAACATCTATTTCTAAATTAACACAACAGGAGTCACTCCACAGTGGTGTATGTGAGTGGGGGGTGGGTGGGGTGGGGGGGGTATTTTCCCATTAGCCTAACACTCACATGTTAAACGCCTACAGTACTTATAGCTACGCTGTTTCCATTCAGCGCAGTGATTGGTGAACTTGGTGCACTTATTGTTTTACTATTTCCACATTATCAGACAAGCTTTTGTTTGTCCTTCACTTCACTTAGCAGCTTTTATAAATATCCTCCCACAGGCCATTGTGAAAGTCTGTCTGGTCCGCCCTGTAAAAGGGAACCACTGGAAAAGACATGATTAAGAAAAACAAAAAAAGGAAGAGGTTCTGCACAGGGAAGACTTCCCTGGCCCACGGTACAGACTGACACCAAGCTCACCTTGACTCTGTCTACATTCAAATGAATAAGGAGGGTTAGACCAGAACCCACGCTGAGCAACATGGAGAGCAGTGTTTTTCATCAGCAACATGGAGAGCAGTGTTTTTCTTGTTTCAATTTGCTCAAATCCTCAGCAACATTCAAATTAACACTGATTATTCGTGGCCATAATTTTCTCCTTTTTTAATCTAAACAGGGATATTTTCATATTCACATAAGAGATTTGATGCAAAGAATAGAACGTTTACAAACTTCAACCCTCAGATAAATGTATTTCTTACTTAATGACTCAATAAAGACACAAGAAGTCCAGTGAAAATAAAACCATTCGTTACCAAATGTGACTCATTTAATTACTTTATATATATATGTATATTAGTCACCCGAACCAAACGTCATACACAACATGTTTTAACACACCTCTCCTTCTTCTTCTTCTTTTTCAGTAATTGCATGCTTTACAGTTTTTACGCCTACTGTTAATAAAGTGTTATTTTAAAAATTAAAAAATCAAAAATGTCTATGAAAATATCATCCAGGTCATGGTAAACGTTGAAGAGTTTCATTAGGCAACTGGACGTGAAATTTCTTGAGAACATTTCTTAAGAACATTTTATGTCCAGTTGCCTAACAGAACTCTTCAAACCCAAAATCAGAAATCTTCTTCTTCTTTTTCATCAACAGTGAGCGCTTCAATGAGGAACTGTTGTGCCAGGTAGCTGACAATCAACTGCATTTTGCACAGATCCTACATTAGTTTGTTGATGTAACTGTGTGTTTGACAGTTTTACACCAACTGTAAACAAAGTGTTATTATAAAAATCAAATCTGTCAAATCAAACAGTTCCTAAATTAATAATTAATAACTAACCGTTAATAAAATGCTATTTTACAAATAAAAAAAACTTCACATTTTTGTATCTTTATCACGTGTTGAGCTGTGTTACATAGTTTTTGTTTTACAACAGAAAAATAAACTATTTTAACTAAACATGCACAGTTGAAAACAGTTCATTTCAATAACTCATAACTTATAAGACAGAAGAAACTCTCTGATGACATCATTGCCAACACATATTTCCCTGACTTCAGCCCAGCATCCCACTGTGTGTTCAATCCTTTGGACTAACTCTCTTCATGTCATGTGACTTCAGATTTTCTGAAGCCAGTTGTCAAACGCGGACGAGAAAACAAATTAAGCTGGACAACAGTCCAGAATTGATCAAACTTTCACTGTCAAACAACTACAGAGTTGATGTGTGACGGTTCAACAATGTCTCTATCTTGAGTGAAACTATAACAAGGACTAACTACTTCTCTCTCTCTCACACACACACACACACACACAGGCACCTGCTTGTGTCGCCTTTACACACACCGTACGCACATTGAAAAGTCACACACACCTGTCCCACATTGCTCCACCGTCGGTATTAGAATTAAGCAAGTAAAACACACACACACACACACACATGATACAGTAAATAGTGCTGGTGAATCAGATGCTCTGTTTGACAAGGATTTCCTGTGGCAGTGCATGTGAGCGTGTGTGCCAGTCAAGGCAGTACACCTACCTCTTTGTGCAGACATGGGTTCTTTTTTAGCAGCAGTACAATGATGTTTCTATTCTTTGCCTCCCTCTCTCTCTCTCTCTCTCTCTCTCTCCTCCCTCTGTGTGCGTCGACCCCGCTCTCTCACTCTTCCTCTTCTCTCTGTGTGGTAACACAGCTCTCTCCCCAGCGTAACGTATTTCAGCAGTTCCTTTCAACATACACCGGTTTTATTCAGAGAACCCGGTCTCCCTCCTCCTCCTCCTCCTCCCTCCTGCTCAGCCCACTCCCCTCCTTCTCAGATACTTTTGTTTTTTTTACTCTGCCTCCACTTCACCCGTTCTTTCTTTTTCATTCTGTCTCTCTTTTGCACCTTAACCCATCTCTCTTCCCTCCTGTACTCCCCCCCTCCCCTATTGTCTATGTCCTTCCTGCGCTCTCACACTTTTATATAATTTCCCCCCTGCTGCCTCTCTTCACGCCGCCCCTGTCACTGTCTTGCAAAGTGGGTCAAACATGAAAGCAGCGTGGATCTGAAAATTGTGCCGGAGCTGAAGCTGGAAGGATATTAAAAAAAAAAAAAAAGCATCTCGTTCTCGTCAAACCCCTGATGTACCAGACCCTGGTTTGTTACCGACTCTGTAACAACCAACAAGTCAAGAGCACTCAAAACAGGGCCTTTGATTTTGACCTCAGGGCATGTGAGGTTTACACTTCCAAAGCGTGGAGCTTTAGTGTGGTTAATTTAAAAAAAAGTAACATCTTGACATGACATGTTCACTGATGACTTGTACATGTTTATCATCACAGGAAAACAGTAAAGAAGGCTGCGAATATATACACATGAGAAAAGACTCCAGAGTATCATGGTAAAGATCCAGAAGTACTACGTACTACGTACCATTGTACATGAAAAATCTGCCTGCATCAGCAGGGAGTTAATATAAGGGTGTGATTAGTATGCATGCACATATTGTACAGTACGTACTGTATATATACTGTAGATATAGAGCAGTCAGAACGAGTGTTGTCACCAGAGCTTGGCTTTTCCTAGTTTTTTGACTTGTGATAACTGCTGAGAGCAGTGTTATCTGTCATGGAGTTTTCCAGTCATTTCCAGTCTCCCTGCAGCCATTGGAGGAAAACAAATATTATGAAAGTGATAATTCTCACTGAGTTCTTTTCTACAGAACAAAATCAAATTACCCTTTGAGAGTTTGTTTTAAATCAGAAACCCAGGAAAAGACTAGAAGTAGAGGGCTGCTACTGTTTATTACAGTACATAAAGTAAAATAGTAAAATAAATGATAATTCACGTAGGAACTGTTCGTATCTTTTTATGGAATATCAAATATTGATGTGGCCATTTCAACGCAATGAGGCAGGCAGCATTTGAGATTGAGACAGCTGGTTTAGAACCGTATTCTAGTTGCTACAAAGAAAGTGGAGAAATTGACAACCGAGATGTTTGAATTAAGCGTTCATCACACGGACAGTTAATGTGTTTACGTAACAACAAACTTGACAGTGCCGTTTCATCCTCATTTTCTAATTTACTAATTGTCAGCAATACAACAAACATGTTGGTTTCTAAGCCTAGACTGGTTTTCCCCAGAAACATACACGACTCAATCAGCAACATTGAAACATGACAGTCATAAATCTAAGACAGTAAAAAAAAAGGTGTCCCCCCCCCCCCCCCCCGACTGAAGGCTTTTAGTCAGAGAGTCTAATGAAATGGACCCACAACAATATTTCACGTTCAGCATTAGCTCTTCCACTGTGCTGACTACTGAAAAACAAACCCTGTATATCATTCCACTCACATATATTGTCACTAATGATGACATGACACGTCACAGAGCTACATAGTCAGAGAGCAGCCATTGATGTGTGTTATTTACTGACTTGTTTTCAACTGGGAAGACTACAAACATCAGAGCTGCAGCAGATAGAATCTGTATGAATATTTATGTCTTCATTCCCTACCACAGAGGGAGACAGAACCCATCCAGCGATCACCCCCGGACTGTTTACTAGTCCATCACAGGGTCACATGTTAAGACAACAACCAATCACACTCACAGGTTTAACTGTGGATGATTTAAGGACTGCATTACACCTTATTCTGTGTGTTTTTGGACCGTAGAAGATGCTAGAAAAACCTGCACACACAACATGCAAAGAAAACACCTTCAGTTATAGCTCAGTTCAGGACTTGAGCTGCTTATCTCTTACTGTCAGGGGAAAAAAAAAAAAAAAAAACTGGCCATCTTTCTAGTAAGGTCACCATGTGGCGCTGTAGATAGTCATAACCTAGTTTCACATTTACAGATGAACACTTTATATGCAGAGACTTTTACTTTCATGTTGATGTTTATGCAGTCAAATGTTGACTTATGAACAATAAAATGAACGTTCACCCTACTGCACACAAAGGTTTTCCTCTCTGGAAACCCAAAACAAAATCATACTTCTAGAGATTTTTACAGTTCTTACGTATCACCCAGTAGGTCTGTCTACTGTGATGGTTGTATTTGTTTATTCTTTATCAAATAATTTTCACAAAACAGACTGGAATTTGTGTAGTTCACTTGTATTGTGTCTTAATTAAGTGTAGTGGCAGGCAGAGATCCCCTCACCTTTGCAGCAGGTTTTATCCCTGCGTTGCTCTTCAGATGGTCAGACAACTCCCCAGGTCGTCCAGTAAATGGCAACTCAAAGCGGTCCTGTGGGAAAATGTACTGCTTAACTAAAGTGAGATCAGCTACAACTGAAGAATGGAGTGCCAATAACTTTTGTTTTCATGCACTGACGAGGATTAGATTCCATCTAGATTTGGTGATTACATTTCAATTTAGCCCATTTTGAAAGATTTAATTTAACACTATTAGAATCTGATTGTTGTTTAAGAGCTCAAAGTGAGGCCTGGCAGTGGTGGTCTATAAATAGACAGACTGTTGACCATAATATAATTACATGGCATTACAGGGCGTGTCTCTAGAGCATCACAACAGTAAACACCCATGTCACATTGTACATGAGTGACACACACCTAAGAATATGTAAATCTAGGTGTTATTTTTAATCTACTCAGTTTGGTTCAAGGACTGTCTTAAGAGCATGGACTGGTTTCCCCGAAAAAGAAGCCTGAGAAGCGTATTAGCCTAATGGAAGAAGAAGAGTAGAATTACACATGTAATGCATCGGGCCTGTCTTCTGTGGCTTATCATCCCGGTAAGAGTTGTATGATTAAATTAGGAAGATTCTTAAAGTGTTGGCTCAGAATGTTTCCAGCGCAGCAGCAAAGTGGTGTGAACGAGAGGTCGGAACAGAGCGGGTTAACACATCGGCCAGTAGGTCATTATCAAGTCCACAGGCACTTACTGAGATGTGAAGAAGCAAACATCAGACAGACTCACATGCATCTCTCCACTTCTTTTTCCTGGTTGTCTCCAGTCAGTCAGTCTACAGACAGCCTAGGTCTTCATTCATCTTCTACCTCCTAATTCTTCAGGGTCGTCAGGGGAGCTGGAGCCAAAGTTAGAAGTAAATGGGTAAAGGTGGAGTACTGTTCACATCACAGGGACAATTCCCAATCACACTCATGGTGATGGCCAGTTTAGAGTGTTTAATTAACCTCATCACCTGCATGTTTTATGATCTTGAGAGGAAACCAAAGTACCAGGAGAAAACCTACACACACCGGGGAGAACATAGAAACTTAATAGAAAAAGACTGGTGATCTAACCATAAAAAGAAATCATTGATCTGTTGCTGTAGGACACTGGTTCTCAAATTGAGGGGTGGGTCCCCTAAGGGGTCCATTAAGCTGTAGCGAAAGGAAGCAGCAAGCCAAATTGATGTAAAGAAAGGACGCCAAAGCATCGGGATATCATAAACACACAGGGAGAACAGGCAAACTTTCTGGAACTTTCTACTGACTGATTGTTTACTTCTGGTGTCAGCAGCCTACATGAGATTCCTTTGACCAGCATCACTTTTTTAAAGTGCTGCCAGGTGATTAAAGGGGAGGAAATAGTACTCAACTTCTTGGCCTGCACTGATAGGGTTTCTCTCGTAAATAAAATTATTACCAAGTTACTGTGACCTGATGAAGTGTATCTACAGCAGAGGTTTAGAATTAACTGCAAATTGTTTTCAGCTGTGAAACAGAATTTCTCCAGAAAAAATCCTCCAGAGGATGCACAGATTTTATCTTTTTCTCATGAAACTGCATGATCAGCATTCTCTCTATGCATCATCAGAGTGACAAAGGTATTTGTAAAAATGATTAGCCTATAAGCAAAAGTCAAACTGTTCAACGGGGGTGATTCACAGAGCTAGAAGCTTAACTGACAAACACAGAACAAGTAAAAAGTGTACCCACTTCCCACCAAACAGGAAGTCAAACACCTGTAACTTTGTACAAAATAAAACATTACCATGTAGAATGCTCCACATTCACATTCTTATTAGGAATTGTTTTCTATGCCACACGATGACACATACAATGCAGGGCGAGTGGTAGTTGGGGATGGGGTCAGGGTCCGGGCAGCTCGGCCAATAAATCTCATCATGTTCCATAATGTACTGAAAGGAAAATGTTGGCGGCAGAGAATTATGCAGTGGTCAATTTAAAAATAAGAGAGTGACTTAGGGTTAATACATAATTCATATGACCTCTGCACTCACGCCGACCTTTTTTAGGCTACACTTCCTCCTATTGTGAACTGTTGCCATGGGACCAGATCCCTGAGGAAGTGGAAATTGTTAACAAAGAGCATTTTTGTTACTTGAGATTTTCTGTAACATGAAGAACATGACTGTTTGGCAAAAACACTTTAAATATACTACTCCCTGTTATTGACTATAGTGATGGTCACATGGCTGACCGGAGCCACAGACTCTTTTTGTTGTCCTCTGACCGGACCATGTGACAGGGTAGAAATGACTTAATGAAAACTTTCATTAATGAAAAACTGTATCTGGTTAATTAAACTGGTGATTCAAATAAGTATAATGTACTTTAATTAAAACTAGTGCTGACTGATGATAATTTGTCATCAGCAGCATGGGGCAGGAGGGGGCGTTGGATTAGAAATGTCCAGCTACTATTTTTGCAATAAAAAAATGGCTGTGGAACGGACGAGTTACAGATTCATTTCTGTTATTTTAATACACTGAACTAAAAATAAAAAATGCTGAGATGCAGAAATCTCACTTTGTTTTTGCCTATGTTTTGAATTTATTTTCCACTGTGCCTCAGGCAACAGGCAGCAGATAGCTGTATCCTGGCAAATGATGAAATGAAACTATTACTCAACTGGCTGCATTCCAGAGATTAAATGGCCTAATGTTGATCACACAAAACATCTGTACAAATGTTTACAGATGTCATAACTTAAAGTTAACTTAAAATTAATAAAGGATAGAACATATATCTCAGGCATCTTCAGCAGTTTTGAGTTCAATCAGTTTTTATCAACATTTACTAATAAACATTTTACTAATAAAAGGTAAAAGAACAGTCACACACCTGTTTCTCTGCTGTGGCTTCAAAACGTCACTGAACTCTCTATAAAATACTGTAATATTCTTACCTGAAAAAGGAGATAAAATGACAAATCAGTTAATTCTAACTGCAGTTATTATTTTTTAAATAACAAACAGAATAAAGTTTTGACAGAACCAAAGACCTTTTTTTAAGGAATTTAATACTGCAGGTGTACCTTGAAGACAAAGAAAATTCAAAAAAGTGAAGAAACACCCAGGGATAAAAGAGAGAGACAGAGCAAAGGCAAGAAGGGTCCATCTGCACAGACTTTCTTTGTGGTTTTAAAAAGACAAGAGTAAAAGCAGTCTTCTTGTGCTGCAGCGTCAACACGTCCACACACAGTGAGCACAGAGAACCCGAGCACTTGACAGTTCTTTAAATGCTTAGCACTCTATGTAGGTTTGATTCAGAAGTATTAAAAGCAGGACACGTTTGGCTAAGGTACGACGCGGAACTCTGTTGTTTTGTCCAAAAAGTTGGGTGTATCATCCGTACAAGTACCAGACGGATGTGACGTAATTCCTCTGGAGCAAGGCAGACGAAGCTGTTTCATCTTGGGTTCCATGAACCACTGCTGAGCCCACGGGTTAACAATAGTATTTAAAACAGTGTGAGTTCAGGTTGTACTGTGTTATTAGGCTCCATGACGGCATACTGCAGTTCCTGTCAATTTAAAGTGTCTCAGATTCCCCATGTGGAGGGACATTTCTGTCTCATCTATGACACCATAAAAACAGTCCACACTTTATGTTCTTGGTGAAAGGCTTCTCCATGTGCTTTACGGTGTGCGTGTGCCGTTTTAGCAAAATACTTTTTGCACAGACAAAAGGCAGAGTGTTGTAACGTTACGTCGACGTTACGTACTGTCACTGCAGCGGAACACCACAATGTCAGGTACAAAAACCAGGTTAATGGACTTGTGTGACCCCATGACAGATTTAGCTTAGTCTGCAATGGAAACCGACTCCAACATTGTCACCTCAGCCTGTTTTTGCATACATTTGTTTGCTGAATTATGGCCTATTGTTTCCATCAGAGAAGTATCACAATCACGACGGTAACGGTTACTCCAACCTCCGCACAAAAATATCACAAGAGGAAAATATAATAAAATATAATAATTCTCTCGAAACCTGGGTAGTTAAACAGAACGCTGATGTGCTCACAGGAATTGAGGAAAGACTCTCACGAGGCTCTTGAGTTGCGCTCATTTTTTTTAAAGGTTTTTATAGCTATCTGCAGCCATCTAGAGGAAGAGTGTGTCATTTTCCTGTCTGTCACTGCCGCAGAGACAAACAAAGACAATTCATTCGCAGTAAATAAATAATATTTGTCCGACTAATTAAGTGAAACTGGATCATTTTCCACAGTGGTTGGGAATCACTGCTGTAGCGCAGGGGCAATAAAAATAGCTATGCTATCACTTAATGCCGTTTAGAAATAGACGGGTGTCTTTAAACACGGTGAAAACAACTCAGAGGCCGTTCTCCAAACACAAAAGACTGGAATGACACTGTCAATACATAAATACATTTACAATAACTACAACTCTCTTTTAAAACTTTTACACAGTCAATTTAAAATAACACTTAAAGTACACTATAATACAACCAAACTGAAAAGAAAACCATGACCATGACTTCATGACGAATATCATACACATGATGTGAACTATACATTATTAATCCAACCTCTTTTCATGTACAATTCTCAGTCACTGACATACACTATATTACAGAGATGACGAAGGAGTCAGAGTTAATTTGAGGAACAAGTGCATAGCAAAATAGAAGATCATTTGGCAGAGTTAAAGAAAACACAATACCAGCTTTAGAAAAAAAACAACATTACAAATATGTTTTAAGGCAAATCTCCTCATTTGAAATTGGCATAGTCTGAGAAAATGTCAACAAAGTCCTGTACCACCCTGTAGCAGAAGTCATACTGTTCCTGAAAAGGAAGAACACAACAGAGACATCAATGACTGTTATAGGTCTAAACGGTGACGTCCAGCATTTCCTCAACTTCCAACATGATTTCAATTCCTGCAATTCTAACTTTATCTTTTCATAAATATCTTTCATGTAAGATTATGGCTGTTTCCACAGGATTTATTTATATTTATACAGTTGCTGATACATCTCTGCTCTCACAATAAATGATCATTTTTGTAGGATGATAAACTCAGATAATTAATTGCATTTCATTGCATATTTTTTTATTTCAACAGATTGAGTTTTTAATTTTCAAATTAAGCACATTTTCCACTTCTGGCTTTATAAACATCAGGTTACTATTCTTCAGGTTCCAGCATGCTCGGTTCTACCACATTCAATCAACAAACACTGAGACAAAGTCCAGTTCTGGATGTGACACTGACCGAGCGATCTCTCTGTGTGAGATCTGCTTTCTGTCTCATACTCACCACAGTCTGAACCATGTGAGGCCTCTGCATGCGTAAACTCTTCACAGTTTGGAACACGTCCAGCAGGCCTTCGGCCTTGACCCGCTCTAAGATATTGCTCAGTGCAATGAATGTACCTGTGCGCCCTGCACCAGCACTGCAGAACAAACAAATACTCAGTGTATGTTTTTTTTCTTTAAATAATGTGCGTTCACTCCAGATGAGACAAGTGAACATTTAAATTCAGGTGAATAAATGAGAAATGATTCGAAGGTATTTTTAGAAGTTGCATTTAAATATTACCTGAAAATAAATAAAAAAATAAAAAATTGACAGGAAGCATTGTTACTATTATTGAGTGTGTACCTGCAGTGAACAACGATTGGATGGTTCCCAGACTGCTGCTGCTGCCTCTGAACGGCGGCGATGATGTCAATCATGCCCTTCCCCTCGGCCGGGATCCCGATCTCAGGCCAGCCGTGGAAGTGGAAGTGCCTGATGACTCTCGTCTGCTTTTCCTGTGAGAGGAAATGTACGTGGGAGACAAAAGATCAGGTGTATCTTCTAAATAGGATTTACCACAGCATTACGGCAGGTGCGATGTCAGTGCGAGGTTAAGTGTGTCAGACGGTGAGTGCTGCGATGTTCGACTGGCTCTCAGAGAGCTGAAGTGGGTCGAATTTGATGAAATATGATGTGAGAGGCTTACACTTAAACTCTCATCACTTAAAACACATCCTGCTCATCACATTTTCCCCTCAGCTGCTGGGTTTTATGCACTCACGCCAGTTTAAGTTCATTAATTAGACAGTTAGAGCTCGACCTATCAGCCTCAGAGGAAGTAGTCCTCACATTTAGACGCTGAAATCTTTATTTTATTACTGGTGGAAAAATGTAATTAAGATTAAAGTTATATTTAATGAACACTAAGGTACAATGATAATGATAATACAAGGCTATATCAACTACTACCAACTTGTCCACTAGGGTGAACTGACATTAAAATGACCTGCTAATGTTGAACTAGCATCACAACAACTTTGAATGTTATTGAATGTCAGTTATTGATGTTTTATTGGTATTAAAAAAGTTACATTTTACCAAGAAAAAAACATGCGATGTTAGGTGCAGTGATCTGTCTTTGACACTTTTGTAAATTAGTTTAACACTTTGTAAATTAGGTTTGTTATAAAGTAAAAAGATATTTAACGAGAGACAGAGAGACGTTTTTACTGTGCACAGACAAACACAACGTGCTGTAAATGACAGCACACTACAACAGCTGTGGTACGGAGCACTGATGATGTGCTTACCGGTACAAAGGTGAGTACCAAGTCCCGTAGACTGAAGGTGTCACACAGAGTGTCTCCCTTCAGCTCCACTGTGTAATCTCCATAGGTGACAGAGTCCTCCGTGGGCCAGTACTGGCAGCACTTGTCCTGATGAAATAGAAATGATGTTTTACTTTCAGTGATTGGTTTTCTGATAGATTAACATTTTTTTCTAAGTATCTCTGGCTCAGTGAAAACTTGTGCCGATGACTGATAGACATTGAAGACACTTTTGTTGCTTTGCTGTAGCAGAGCCACTGAGGCCATCTGTCGCGCCTGTTCAGTTGATCACAGCTCACCTGCTCCCTCTCCTGGAGCTCTGTGAGCATTACAATGGAATGGCATTTCCATTCCCACACCATTCTCCAGAAGTCTTCCACCGTGTGAGGCAGTGGGCCCTGTGTGGCAATAAAGTAGTCCTTCTGTCTGTAGCCCTGGAACACAACAGGAGTAAGTGTTGTCATTGGTCGTTAGCCAATGGCAACACTAAAGAAGGCTTTAAGTCGAAAAGAAAAACATACGTACATCTATGAAGGAGGCGTTTACGTAATCCGTGAACTCTTGACCTCTTCTCATGGAGAGAATAACTCTGTTGAAGTCGTCTGCAAATGGAGAAAAGCACTGAATTCAACGTCGGCTCAGCAGACCATGTTCACCAGGGAGCAGTTACCTAAAACCTTCGTCTAACTTACACGGGATTATTTGCAGAACTCTGTTCTTCTTCATGTTGGCAGGAAGGTTCCCTGTTCTCATGTTCTCCTTCATTATGCGCATGTTTGTCAGTTTCTGCGTGGAAAAATTGCACACAGCAGGAAAACAAGTTGTAGAATCAACAATCAACACTGCATATAATCAGAATCAGAGAGTATCCAGCAAAGACTGTGACTCTACAGGACAGGATGAGTGTAGCCCAGCATGGTCTGCTGCAATGTGAAAGTTCTGTTCACTTAAAATACATTTATGTTTTTGTAAAATACAGTAAAACATTTGCGATCCTGCATTTGGTTCTTTTAGTGAGTCGGAAAATAAATCTGCGGTAGACGTAATGAGGAAGTCCGGTCTAAGACCAGCTCCTGACCAGTCTTTTTGGGGAATGTATGAGACCTACCCCTGTCCCAGCTTTTTAGGTGTTGGTACAGTCAGTTTATATTAGTTTTTATTCCATTTCTTTTGGAAACGTCTGCACATTTCACATGTTTTTCTATGTCAGCTAATTATGATGGTGGGTTAAAACAAGAAAGAACATTGAGATGACCTGCGTGATCTAGACTTGGAGCGGCACTCCCATTTCCTACTGTACTGTACATGACCTTCAGGCCAAACCCACTGTGTTTCTCTAGGGTTATTCTGGTCCTGGTGAGGTAATGTACAGTAACAAACCCACACCTTCAATCATTGCTAATAGCTTGAAATTCATAGCTAGATTTATTTCAATTTGTTCTTAATTTGAGTTACTAGTCATTGTTATTGATGTAGTAGTAGTATTATTAAATGCTATTAAAATGCTACATTCAATTTAACTGATTAAATTCATATAATATCATATAAATAGATTAAATATACAACATATTATTATTGTTAGCAGTAGTAATGTTTTTGTATTATAGCACTTGATCACTGAATCAGACTTAAAAGTTGTTTAAATAGGTTTAAACATAACTATATTTTTTCTGTATATGTTTCTATTTCTAATTATATGTATATGTATGATTTAACACAACAATTTTACCTTAAACTCCTCCTCCAGTCCGACCCGGTCACCGTTTGCGAAGGTGTTGTGTAGTTTGTGCAGATGTCCTTCTAGCGAGGACACATCCAGCTCCGTGTCTCCATAGAGGTAGTATTCAAGCAGGGCCTGGTAGATGAACGAATACTGCATCTGCAGAGTGGCACACACACACACACAAAGACAAAGGAGTGTCATTTAAAGTCAATAAAGGAGACGTAATTCACTATTAAATAGCACACTTAGGATCATGTGATGCAGTGAAGGCCTCTTTGTTCCGTCCTCTACTCACATCTGTCTGGATGAGCTGTGAGCGTTGTTCCCGTATTTTGGAAACGAACCCAAACACATCGACCTTTTTCTCCACGTGCATCATGTCGATCATGGCGTCTATGACAATGAAGGTTCCTGTTCTGCCAACACCAGCGCTGCGGAGACAAAGCAAACAGAATGAAGAACAACTATCCTCCAATGACAATCCCACGTTCTCTACGTGCTGCAAGACGGAAAAACTGAGGCATCCCTGCACTGGACATGTTGTGCCGAAAGTGTTTCCAGTGATAGTTCTGTTTATCTACAGACACACAAAGAGAATATTCAATTCTATATAATGAGGTTCTCCTCGTATGGAAAGTTATTTTTAATACATTTTTTTCCCTTGCCTTCAAAGGAAGAACAAGTCCAGCTGACAACTGGAAAATAAAGTGAATCCTGCAGCCGCAGTGACCATTGAACATAGAAAGCATACAGAATACCTTTCTATCTACCTTTCTTAAAGAAGCCCCCCCATTTCAAAAAGATTAAATAATGCTGACCCAAGTTAATCTATGCTAAAAAGCAGCCCTTCATAGAAAGTGTGTCTAACAGGATATCCATACTGTGATACGAAGGAATGTTATAAAAGTCCAGGGAAACAAAAATAACTCCAACTCTCTCCTACCTGCAGTGAACCACAATAGGCCCAGCAAAAGTTGGATTCACCGTTTTGACCTTCTTAAGGAACTTGAGCATTCCAATGGGGGAGAACGGAACTCCAAAATCAGGCCAGCTGGTGAAGTGGAGCTGGGTCACCAGCCGAGGAGTCTTGGCCACGTCGGTGGCTTGCTGCACAAACACACAGGAACAGGCAGAGGCAGAGTTACCTCATCGGGTATTTGATCTTTGACGACATGAAGAATCTAGCCTGGGGCAGCATTTTTAGAACTGCTTCATGGTATCACCACAACTACGACAGCTGAGACAAGATCCTGAAGATCTAAAGTATTTTTTAAATTATGTGTAAATACAAAGATATTAAAGAATGTCTCTGGAGATAGAGCAGGGGTCTCAACTCCCAGTCTGGGGGCCACTTGCAGTCCAAAAGGTTTTCACATTTTGCCCATGACAATAGATGTTAAAATTATTTGCTCTTTTAAAATGTTATTAATTATTAATAAAATAATTTTAAAAAGTAGTTTGAACTATAGTATTATACAGTATTTATATTTAGCAAACATCTCGTACTGAAATTTCTTGTGTATGTATTTTATGTAATGTATTTTATAGACTGTGTTTATAATTTAGAGACGTTTTGTCAACATAAAAATGTCATGAGTTTATGAACTTACATATTGTACACAAAACTTGCGTATGGTGTAGTCGACCAGGACTGTGAAGTCGTCTACTGCCACCCTGACATTCCCGTACGTCCAACAGCCTTGATCCGGCCAGTACTGGCAGCACTTGTCCTGAGGACAGAGGACAATCTTTATTTGATAAATCAAGTACCCGTGGATACACAGTTCTTTTGGTGTATTACTCAAGGACTTCAATATCAGGTGATGAAGTAATTTACATGCATAACATGTGCTTTCATTTCACAGTTTATTAAGTTAAATAGGTGAAATGACAACACATCAGTGTGATGGGTGCAGCCTTCATTACACCGTATTGACTTCACTCTGTTCTCACACTGGTTTAAATCTTTACCAATTTCTTTTCCATTGATTTCTTTTAGCCTGTTTACTCAGAGAGTTCAAGTTCACAGCAAAGACTGTACAATAGCAGCACAAACACTAGTAAAAAGACATGTGTGAATTAATTTTAAAATCTGTCCATAACCAGTGAAGTCTACTTATAGAAATATTTCTTCTCAAGGTCCTTGAAGGAAAACTGTTTTCTGTTGTGGAGCTTTTTTAAATGTACACAAAAACCTCTAACACTGCGACGACCACTCACTTCTTTTCTTTCTTTTACATTTGTCAGCATGACAACCGTTGACACCTTCTGCTCCCAAATCATTCTCCAAAAGTCTGCCACGGTGTCTTCCTTAGGACCTGGAGGAGCAGAAATATTCCCCTTTAATGGAACATGAAACATAACTCTGTGTAAAGGATTTGTTTTTCTTTTTTCCGAATGCATCATCTCTCACCTTGCGCTGCAATGAATTTGTTCTTTTCCGTGTAACCCTGATGGACCAAAAAAAAAACAAAACACATTAGCTAACAATAAAAGCAAAGTCTGTTCCTGCAAAATAAAAAACAACACCTTTGGAACTCAACAGTAACAAAGCAAGTGTAAGTTCCTGAACATCCCACAGCAGGGACTGATGGAACAACTCACATCGATGTATGAGGCATTCACATAGTCTGAACAGGGGTTTCTGTCCAGCTGAGTCAACACCACTCTGGAATGATCATCTGCAGAAAAAAGAGAATGTTTCATGAAATATCTACAACTTTTTTATAAACAGGAAAAGAAAAAAAATCAGATACTATAAAACTATATTTGTATTTTACATGTAAAGTTTGTTTTTAATAGGAAGTCTAAAATAAGTAAAAACGTATACATTTGATTCTGTAATCAGATTCAATGCTAAACCAGCTATAAAAAGAAATTGTGCTGCTGATATCATTGATGCTGACTTTTCTTCAGCTCTAGTTGCTTCTAGCTGCTGACGGTGCACTCACAGGGAAGGATGTTGGGGTATCGGTTCTTCTCCTTGTTGCTGTCTTTATTGGCCTCCTCGTACGTTCCGTACGGATTACCTCCGGGCAAAGACTGCAAAACATTGTTTGTTTTTAACGTCACTTTCAACTGCTGTCAACCGGCGTATTGTGCGGAGCAACATGTCTGCCTCATGGTGACACTTCCTCAGCTACCGACAGCAAACAGTTGCTCATTAAGTGTGACTTCCTCTGTGTGACGTGAGGTCTGATCAAATCATACTTTTTTGCGTGACATTAGCTTTGAGTCATTCTCTGTTTGACTCAGACCCCAACTATCATCCTAAATAGATACAGGGGTATTTTTCATGTGGGTTGGCTGATGTGTGTGCAGTATGTGTCAGTGTGATTATACATAAGTCATACTAAGAGTCAAACGCCATGAACCTAAACAGGACATTTTACCACATATTCCATTTTTATCAAGGGTTATCTTTTTAAAACGTGGACAATAAAATACCTGATTATATCATTTTTGTCAAATATCTGATTGTAAAGTGTTTCTCAAATAAACGTAAATAAACAACACCCAGCTTGGTGGCTTACATTGTACTCCTCCCTGAAGAGTTTGCCGTCATCGGCGGAGCGGAGCCTGTACTCATCTTCCAGGTGTTCCACAGGGATGGGGAAAAAGGTTTTGTTGGCGGAAGGGGTTCTGGGTAGAAGGACCACAGTTTGTTGCTCTGTGGAGAGAAGAGTTAGTGGGTTTATCAGCCACCTCATGGTTAATTATTTATGATTGTTTATGATTGTTAAAGGAAATAACAGTCTTGGAGTTATAAAGTTGTACTGATAAATCTAAGTCAAGGACATTTAAGACAGGATTCAAGGACAGCGATTATACTGGACTTGATTATAAGACTGATCCCTAACTTATTTTTCTGGTTTTCATCCTTGTTTTCTTCAGATAATGTAAAAAGCAAATATTCTGTCACATTCTGCCAACTGTTGAGGAGCCTATAAAACAAAAACTGCAAATAATAACTACTTTGTTCCTACATATTTACAGCTAACTAATATGTAATATACATTGACTTTACCAAGGAAATGGACTTCATGTACCTTCTTCTAACATGTTAGTAAAATAGTCATGAAACACAGCAGCCAAACAGAGAGTACTAAAACATGAACAAAAACACCGGCCCTGCTGCCTTCTTCGTATTTAACTGCTCTTTGTTACCTGCTCTATCATGCACCTGGACGTACAGTATATTTGTCGGTAACTAAACAGTTACATTTTCTACCACAGACAGAAAGCCATTTGGTTAAAGAATCACAGTATTGAAATCCTTTGAAGTTGTTAGGAATTAAAGAAACAAAAAAGAAATAAGCTAACAATGAAAATGGTGACTTTACTGAGGATAAAAACATGTGATTTTAAAGAGGCAGTGATCACACAACACCACCAGGAGTTGAAGAACCAAAGAACCTGTTAGGCATCCGACTCAGAGTTAGTGATCAATAATAAAGACAAGGGTTAGTAACATGGGTTCAGTTCCTGATACCACCACCCTGTATACCTGACCTGGGGGCACAGTGATGTATAAGGACTCAGTACTGTATCCCAACTCTAAAAACACAACACATACAAAAACATTTACCAAGTGATCACGATGTGATGAAGTGTGTTCTCCGACAGACTGAGATGTTAGTCACTTACCAGCGTCTGAAGGACTAACATTACAATCTTACAGTTGTAAATTTTCCTGCTGTTAACGTTCACATCTAGTTTGAATGAGGAATAATCAAACTTTATGTTTCCTGCCTGTAGGATAACAAACCTACCATGTGCATTCCCCGCCAACATTAGATAAGAAAAAAACACTTCCTAAAATCATTAGCCGGTTACAAAACATGTTTTGATAGAATCATGTAACTAACTGTAACTAAGATGTTTAGTTGCTACAGACGGACCAGTACTATGTCAGATACAGTGTGAAAAAGTATACAAGATGGTGGATGATAACACACATCACAGAGTGCATAAACCACAGGAAGTGTTAAGTTACTCTGCACACAAACTTATGAATATGAAGCTGTTGATTATTTTCGATGGACCATTATATCTATGTGTATATGTGTATATATATATATATTATATATATACACACATATAGACAGTGGCATGTTAAGGCTGTCAACCTGTCACTTTTAAAATCCACAGTGCTCAAGATGTTACCTTGTTCCTCCAGGATGCCATTTGGTACCTTCTTGTCAACTGCTGTGACCACTGGCTTTTTCTGGTTCTTTAACCTGGCACAGGGAAAAAGTAGAACAACAAAACATAGGATTATAAGGTTAAATAGTATCCAAAAAAAAAAAAAAAATCAAATAAACACCTTAGCACATGTTCCTGTTAGGTGCCACAATCTCTCCAGCCTACCATTTAAAGCCTTGAAAGCTGCCTTTTCTCATTAGACGAGGAATTCAAGAAAACAGAACTTCAGTCCAAACGTCCTCCTGAGTTTGCTCTGCTCTACCACTCTAACTACGTCCACTGTCACCGCCTGGTCTCCTCTCACTGAGCATGACAGGGAGTCAAGACCTACTTCCTTACTGGGCTCCGCCTCAGAGACTAAAGGAGGAAGTGTTTGTCACCCTGAGCTCTGCCTCCCAGGTTGGCTCGTGGCCAGCTGATTACAGAATGAGTCAGGTCAGTCTATGAATGTTGGTTTGTTTGTTTTTTCTTTTTACCTGAGGCAGTACCAGGCTAGCAGTCCAATGATGAGAAGCAGCAGGGACACGACCAGCACTGTGGGGAGAATGTGTTGGTTGGAGGACGTAACGTCTTCTGAGGGAGGAGAGGCAGGAGAGTCCAGGGTCAGGCAGCAGTGTCGACACAGAGGGAAGCAGGAAGGTGAAGGAGGGCAGAGATTTGCAGAGCGTACAAACACACAGTTACATTTACAGTATAATGTTGGGACAACGGTATATTGTGATGAAGCTAAAATCAATACTTGGCTCAGCACTGCACTTTTTTCCTCTACCAGCCAAGGCACAGACAAGTGAATGCAGCAGCATTTTGTCTACAGAGATGAGCATCATCCCGTTTTGTCACATCTGACAGAAAATAAGACGCTCTTACAATGAGCCACATAGTCAGCTATTAGCTGCATTTATCCAGACTCTCACAGTAGAGCCTAAATTACTGTCCGGTGCTGCACAAGTTCATTGTGATCCTATAATAACAAGGCAGCACTAAAGGCTATTATCAAGCAGACGCATGTGCAGCAGGATATACATAATAATCATTACATGTCGGGGGAAAAAGTGATGACTGCAGCTGGGTAGCAATGGGTTTCTGTTGCTGTTGTTGCAAATTGTTTCACGTTACTCAGCCTCACATGTCGAGGTGCATCACTGTGCTCTTACCCTTTGTGTTGTTGCCATTACTGGTGGAATTGGATGTTGTTGTGGTTGCCACCAGGAACAGAAGTGGGACCATTGTGACTGCAGGAAAACAACATGCAGACAGATATTAGGCTTAGTTTCAGGCATTTCTGCAAAATCAAGTTTTCCTGAGGACATGGACGTCGGACAATGTCGCCTTTCAGGCAAAACAAACACAATTGACAGATATTAGGCATGTAACTTTATTCATGACTGCTGCTTCCAGGAATGTGCTCGTCGGTGCAAAGGTCACGGGGACACAATGGAACAGCAAACTCACATCCTGGTCATTCATTACTCCCGTCATAAAAACCGACGGTGTAATGCCTGAAAATGTCCACTTGGCGGCACAATAGTCCAAGTCAAAAGACAGGCCTCTCGTCAAAACCCATTGACAAAATTATTTCAGCATAATACAAGACTTGCTTTTCACCAAGTACAGGGTGGGTTTGATTTTAAGGTTAAAATAAATAAAACCTTTTTTTCTCCGCGCAAATCAGACATGGATACACAAGGTTCTTAGTGTGTGTTATGTGTTAGAAACTGTCAAACACATTAACACGCACACATGCAACATGTGCACGCCTGATGTCAGCTGACTCTGATCCAGAGAGGAGCGTCAAAGCTGAGGTGGAACTGGATGTCACAGGTTATACTGAGCGAAGAGTGGACACTGGAGGCAGTGAGACATTCAACCAATCCCTGAAATGCACCACCATCAGACAAAAACGAAGAACTGTAGTGCCACCCTAAAAACACTGACATACTAAAGGTAGATTATTAGGGTTAACTCCTTGACCAAAGAGAGACTGCCTATGTACTTTGACGTCTAACTCAAAGACCACCACCTCCATAATAAAACACAAATACTGCCGTGCTGTGCTATATAGATTCTTAAGTGTAACTTGAAGTGAAAATGTTGAGAGGACAGAATGAAGTCAGCAGTGAAATCATACTTCAGAACTGGCGAGCAACTATGTCCAAAAGGTCAGAGAGAACATTAGTGACTGGTCTGCACACAGCCATGACTAATGTTCCTCAGAAAATTCATGGAGTGAACTGTAGCCAAGGGTTAATCCCACAGGTCTAAGGCGAGACAGACAGACAGATGTCTTCAATTTAAACATCACTTAGAAAAATACAGAGCAGCGTACGTATTTTATTGATTATCTTTATTTGCCTCCAAGGATGTGTTGATTTAGTTTCATCAGAGCAGCCTCTCGCATCCTACGCTGAAGCGCAGCAGAATTCGCCCTGCTTCACCAAGGTTGCAGGTGTGTCTAGTGTGTGAGTGTGTGTGTGTGTGCTGATTTGCAGCTGCAGTAAAAAGAAAGCCCAGGCCAAGTGCAGAGTCAATGAAGACACTGTGTGTTGTGCCGCAGTGTCCTGTAATGTGTCCAGACAGGACACTGGAGGAATGTGGGTGGCAGCTGAGCTCGGAGACACCGACTGCTGCAGCGTGTAGAGGGAGGGAGGCTGCAGAAGGTCCAGGTCAATAATATTTCCTGGAGCGATTAATAAACCCTGGTGTGTCAGGCCCACTGCTCCGTGGGAAAGACTGATGGATGAATTCTAATGAGAGTAGAGGGGAAAGGAAGAACACCCCCCACTCCGACTGTCCTCGCTGTTTATTCCCTCTCTTTAAAAGCAAATGTCACAAGCCCGGCTGAGGGGGAGGATATCGAGCTAAGTTAGTGCTGTGTGTATAAATCCTTAAAGCAGACGTCTGTGTAACCAGCACAGAGATTTCTCTGGAGTGGAAATTCACCCAAGACCCATTTTGGACTTTTCCACAACACAAGCTGCATTGACTTCTCTGTACGCTTTGTTGGTTGGTTTGTTTGTTTGTTTGTTTGTTTGTTTGTTCAGGCACACCCAGCAGAGTGCTCACAGCCAGCTGTAGGGCTGATAAACAGTTGTTCACTTCTTAAAAGTAAGCCCTTAGGGTCTTCGTCGACAACCTCCTACGACGAAAAATTAATAAGAAGTCACTGGTTGTAAAAATGAGATGAAAAAAGTGGTGGAACGAATGAGGTGCGAGACCCAATCAGAGCTTTGATTGCTGGCTGGAAGGTGGAGCAACGATCTCTGACCTCTTCACCATCTCAGAGGAGATGACTAGCTTTACCCTCTGTGCAGAAAAGTCCTCTAAATAACTCAGCTTCCTATCCCACTGGATATCTGCTCTGACCACAAATCTCAAATCCATCTATTATTATTGATATTATTAAGCTTAGGGTCAGTCTTTGGTCAAACGGCTATCACCACGTTATGTGCACTCCCATCTGTGCATTGTATTCTCTATTTAGCACTTCCAACCGGCAGCTTTAATGAAAATAGGTCATGGGATATGTCAGCTTGTGTGGAGTTCCGAGGCGGCCTTATTTTCTGATAGGAGACATTTGCAAGTGGCCTTGGGGAAGGTTATTGTTGGTGCCATCCATTTATTTCAGTGGTATGAGTGTGTCCCAAGTTACTCAAGCATCATCACTCAGGGTGGTATTATGAATGGGCCTGGAATCTCTGCTGCACTGTAAAGAAGGTCAGAAATGATTCCTTAACTCGTAGACTTTATATATATACTGTACACACATATACATACAGTATATAGAAGAAGAGTGTCCATTGGTTATCTACAGCCTATAGGTTTTAATGCTACAGATGATGCTGTTTGTTTTTCTTTTTTTTCTTAAACCATTACTAAACCTTAACATGTACTCATTTCTGTGCTTTTATCATCTTGCCCTACATCACAAGGCTGATAGCTGTGTGGTGTTTTACTGTTACCAGTAAAGTTGTTTTACACAGCAAACCAAGTTGTCACAGTAAATCATATTTACTACATGCATTTAGCTGCATCAGTGTTTACGGCGCAAAGACACATTAAGAGCCAAACTGCAATCTTCCACCAGCCTAAGAACAGCAGCAAATCAATATATGGTGTACATTAGCAGGAACGCTAATGTGAGCTATCAATACGATATTGGTATTGAAGTTGGACTCATCAACTATGATACTGTAGACTAAGAAACCCCCTATATCCTGCTGTTACTACCTTACAGTAAAACTGTACACCTGGTATTGATATCAATTCTGTCTATGGTCGACTCATGTTTTAAACCCTTAAAAGTGAAAACAATCCAAATATTTCCTTTTCTCAAAACTGACAGAACGAAACAAAGACGGTTGAGATCTGGTGTAAAAGAGATCCTCCAGAATATCACTATAAAGGAATACTGGAACCGACACCTTCAGAAGGGTTTACCTAAAAAGGTTTCATTTTTTGTCGAATTTTGTTAGGATGTTTCTCCTTGTCTATCAACACAATAGGTGCAGCATGTGTTTTTCTCAGATCTTCAGCTACTGCTGTGTCTTTGACTCACTGATTACAACCTGCCACTTGTGAATACCTTGACAGTACACAAACAAAACTGAAAACACACACACCAATGTTGTCGAATCACAGACGACTACAAACTGAATTCAGATACGTCTTTGTCGTATCTGAATTCAGACACATTGTCAACTCTGTCTTTTTTTTTTTATTCTACAACACAATGAAGCTGGTGAATGTTGTTTCCCCTGACAGTGTTTTGTTTTGCAGTGTGAATTATCCCTCTCTGTGGACTTGTGGTGTCTGGTATTCTTTCAGTCTGGGTTACCAAAAAAAAGCAGCCTGAAGTGACATAATGATACAGTTCTGCA
>NC_024314.1:3957101-3958277 GCF_000523025.1 Cynoglossus semilaevis
AAACCTTTTAGAGCTGGAAGATAAGACAGAGAAATTGGACGTCTTTGTCTTTCTGACAGGGAATGTAGTGTTCCCCGGCATCATGTCCTGCCTTCAACAGAGCACTGATGAGTCCACTGAACACACACACACACACACACACACACACACACACTGGGCACAGAGTCTCTCTGTCTCTTCAAATACATCAGCTGGGGTATTTAGAAAATGGGCTGTGGGTGTAGGGGCAATGTGACGGAGTAAAGCGGTCAGTAGGTACATTGTGTCCTTTGAGCACAAAGCTGTCTGTCTGACTGTTGACACTTCAGGTCACGGCTTCTTCTCTTTAATATTTAAACCTGTGAAATGCTCATATAGTATAATCTTAATCAGTTGTAGCCAGACATGGTCCTATTTATAGCAGCAAATCCACCTCTGCAGCATTACTTTCTTGCCACCCTCCTTCTGAATATCCTGCGCTCCCACCATTGTCATTAATCAATTCCCGCCCGTTTCCCAAGGCACCCAGACAATGTGGCAGTGGTAATGACCACAGAGACCCCCTGGCTCCGCTCCGCAGTGTCAGCCGCTCCACCTCCATGGGACGGAGGTGCAGCAACTGCCACAAAAATAAATGTAAGGTGGGAATGTATAGCTATTCATGTATGAATTTGTTTAGCTGTGAAGAGCACTGAAACAACCACACTGGTTTCACACACTGAGGTCATAACATCCTGTTGACTCAGGTCAGCAGTAGCCTGTGTCTGACCCAGAGAGCCCTGACCATTAGCAGTAGCACTCAACAGAAATGAAAGCCTCCAGCCTCTGCAGATTGGTGAGAAAAGAATGAGATGCTAATAAATGAGCAGCAATAATTGATTCCAGACTCTGCTGTTATATTTAAGTGCAGCACTGGTGTATGTACTTTATTAGTTAGTGTAACAAAAACTGCCTTCACTCCTGTTTTAGTAAGGCAGGAAAACTGAAAGTGAAACCATCAGGGATTATTTGATCCAGTCTGGTGTGAGCTCATGAACGCCATGTCTTCATCGTCTTTAAACAATCGCAAACACAATCATGCTTTTGTACAAAGAAACTGTGAAGTTTTAATTAAATTCAAAGCATACATACACACACACACACACACACACACAAGTGAATACCTGTTAATGTCACAGCAGGGAGTCTTGGGAAAAA
>NC_024314.1:3960740-3962758 GCF_000523025.1 Cynoglossus semilaevis
ACACACACACACACACACACACACACTGGGCACAGAGTCTCTCTGTCTCTTCAAATACATCAGCTGGGGTATTTAGAAAATGGGCTGTGGGTGTAGGGGCAATGTGACGGAGTAAAGCGGTCAGTAGGTACATTGTGTCCTTTGAGCACAAAGCTGTCTGTCTGACTGTTGACACTTCAGGTCACGGCTTCTTCTCTTTAATATTTAAACCTGTGAAATGCTCATATAGTATAATCTTAATCAGTTGTAGCCAGACATGGTCCTATTTATAGCAGCAAATCCACCTCTGCAGCATTACTTTCTTGCCACCCTCCTTCTGAATATCCTGCGCTCCCACCATTGTCATTAATCAATTCCCGCCCGTTTCCCAAGGCACCCAGACAATGTGGCAGTGGTAATGACCACAGAGACCCCCTGGCTCCGCTCCGCAGTGTCAGCCGCTCCACCTCCATGGGACGGAGGTGCAGCAACTGCCACAAAAATAAATGTAAGGTGGGAATGTATAGCTATTCATGTATGAATTTGTTTAGCTGTGAAGAGCACTGAAACAACCACACTGGTTTCACACACTGAGGTCATAACATCCTGTTGACTCAGGTCAGCAGTAGCCTGTGTCTGACCCAGAGAGCCCTGACCATTAGCAGTAGCACTCAACAGAAATGAAAGCCTCCAGCCTCTGCAGATTGGTGAGAAAAGAATGAGATGCTAATAAATGAGCAGCAATAATTGATTCCAGACTCTGCTGTTATATTTAAGTGCAGCACTGGTGTATGTACTTTATTAGTTAGTGTAACAAAAACTGCCTTCACTCCTGTTTTAGTAAGGCAGGAAAACTGAAAGTGAAACCATCAGGGATTATTTGATCCAGTCTGGTGTGAGCTCATGAACGCCATGTCTTCATCGTCTTTAAACAATCGCAAACACAATCATGCTTTTGTACAAAGAAACTGTGAAGTTTTAATTAAATTCAAAGCATACATACACACACACACACACACACACACAAGTGAATACCTGTTAATGTCACAGCAGGGAGAAAAACACGAGTGAGGGGTCGTTTGGCCACGGGCTTGCCAGACTTCTTCCTGCTAGTAGTTCATCACCAGCAACATGTGCCAGTATGGTTGTGTGTGTGTGTGTGTGTGTGTGTGTCTCCCAGTCAGTCCTCCATGACAGGACTGAACACAGGCAGCATCCATCTTTCTCTCAAACCCACACCTCCAGGCTTTCCCCTGTCTTCTTTTTCAATTATTCAGAGGCAAAGCAATTACGGCTTGGAAACGGAGCCATCGATGACCATCGTAATGAGCAGCAGCTGGGATGAAAATGACGAAACTGGTGTTGTGACACATCTCATTATCACCCAGCCCCATGATGTTATTGGCACAGTGCTGAGTGCAGGTACTGGTGAGAGAGACAAATAAGGAGGAGAAGGAAGAAACGGTGCAGGAATTTACCATAATGTCTCTTTATCAGTAATTAGAGGTAGTGTGTGGAAGAATCTTGTAAAATATAAAATATAAATACATTTCCTTTTTTTTTTCTTTTACTTGTGTTTGTAATACAGGGGAAATGAGGTCCACTAGGTGGCAGCAATGCAACTCAAGGGATGCAGAGCTGCTATAAAACCCACAGTATAAGAAGGAGCTGTGCACATCTGAGACTGAGAGGAAGTATTGGAAGTTTCATTTCTTTAACACTGATAAAAGATTTTAACTGACGGCTAATTATTGAATACAACTTTTACATTTATCTTGTATTAGTAATAATAAACAGCAACGCAGGACTTAAGCATGTTTAATGTAACTGACTTAAAATAGTAAAATAATGTAAATAACATGTACTTTACCTATTTTGACATACAGACTTTAAAATGTAAAACAACTTGTTTTAACCTAACTCAAGACCAATCAGAAAAAAGGGAAATTGTGCAGTGACAGGTGCTCCTTCTGGTTTATTGTCACTACAAGAATTAAGCTGTATAAAATGTGGGAGCATTTTGCAGGAGCATAAAAGCT
>NC_024314.1:3962816-3975783 GCF_000523025.1 Cynoglossus semilaevis
TGCCTCCTGTGACGATGTTTAAAAAACACCAGGCTATTCAAGCAGAGAAATACCAGGCAAAAAGCCACTTCACTTAAGAAGAAAACAATGACAACCCCTGAAGTTTTTAATGATTAAATATTCAACATTTTATAAAATAGAGCTGACTCAAAAGGCCTACCAAAATACACTTTTGGACCAAAGGGGAAAGAGAGAGAAAAGGTGGATTTTGAACAACAGCTGCCAATTTATTTCCAGACACGAAGAAGGAAACTAAGATAACCACAATCCTTGTGGGATCTGAGCAGAACAGAAAAGATACATCACCAAAAATATCCTTTTTATTCCCCGGGAGAAAGGCGGAGGGGGCCAGCGGTGGAGAAACAAGTGATAAGCACCACTGCGGGAGAACAAAAAGCCACTTGACTCAGAGGGAGGAAGAGAGAGAGGCCAGAAGAGAGATGTGGGACCATGAGGTATGAGTGAGCAGCCCCACTGCATGGACGAAGAGACCGCCTCTGTCAAAAAGAATTTGAGGACATGTCCTCAAGTTCCTAAACGTTCCCTTGACTGTCTGAATGGAAGCAAGAATTGTCGCACATCGCTGGCTGCCATGAAACCACACCATCACACACACTGCTCCATAATAACAGCCCCTCCTTTATGCTTCTATATCACACAGCCAGCAACAACAGGTTAAGTAGAAAAAAACAAGTGATATTTTCATGGTCAAAATGGGCAGTAATTTCCTGGGTGATTATGCTGTGTAAACCCAAATGTCAAACTAATGTCTAAAACTTTTTAAATCCTGTGTTAACACCGCACTTCTGCAGAGTCATTTCAAAGCAAGACTATGTTTGCACTCACTTGGATTCTATGCGTGCTGCCTAAAGCTTCTAAAGCAACCTTTTGCGAGAATGAAAAGACGGGACACTTGTTACTCATACGCACAGAAAGCAAATGACTACAATCTCTGAGGATTTATTGCTCTCTTGAAAGAAGGAAACACAACATCTAATTTGCACGTGCTGCTGCCAAAGAAACTCTACAAAACAAGCCTGCACTCACAGCGAGACCTGTCCCAGTGCTAACAGCTTTTCACCAGAGTGGGTGTGTGACAGAACATCAGAAACACTGGATCACACTGGAACAAGGCGGAGCCAAAAGCGGTGACAGAGTGTCAGTGACAGCAGGGTGAGAGAGAGGTGTTTTCAATGTCAAAGTTTAAATCCTTGAATTTAAGGTTGACTACTTTGGACACATGCTAACGAAGGCTCAAAGTCTCATTCCAGTGACTATGAAATTTGCACTTTCTTGTTGTTAGGCGTGATATGGGTTGCGCTTCTATTAAAAGCTTCCATACTCACGTGTCTTTGTATATTGGTGTTTGTGTGTGTGTGTATGTGTGTGCTTCTGCAGTGTAAGCACATGCTGTCCTCCATCTGCTGTTAGATAGGGACTGTTTCCTTTCCTGTGAGGCCAGCCAACCAGCCAGGCTTCCTGTGCTGCTCTGCTCCAGGAGGGAAATGGAAGCGAAACTGCTACACACTCCAGACTAACAAAATCGGGATAAGATTTGCACACAGGCAGGAACAGACACACAATGTTTAGGCAACACAACCAGAAACTTTAACACAGGTGCACATAGATGATATTTTATACAAATGGCTCTCCTTTGTCTGCGAATCTAAGGCTATGTTCGGAACTCCTTCAATCCAATAATTGTCCCACTTGCAACCTGGTGATCAGCTCGATATCCAACAACATATTTATCCAGGTTATTCATAGTCTTGTGTTGTTTCCTTCTGCTTTTGCCATTGCTAAAAACTCTCATTTTTTTCACCCTGCATGACATAAATTCCTCTTTTAAACAAAAACTCATCATTATCATTTCATCAGCAAAGGCCCTCGGGTTTCAAGTTGTGGTTGCAGAGAGAGTGTGTATTACGAAACACCAGTGTTTATCACGCCTACACAGCTATACAAATCATAGCTTTTTATATTCGCAACTGCACTGCTGGGTTCAATTAGAGGCAACATGCACGGTCTAATGAGTTTGGTTTTAACTGTGTTACACTGTAGTGTGTACTTTCAGTTCTAACTACGACTTTACACAACTGGTCTCACTTCCTGTTTCACTACTCCTTGTGATCAGATGAGACAACAACCCACTGATGGAAATACAAAGATCCCATGCATTGCCACAAAAGAACACGTCTGTAGCACACAAGAAACTGCACTGTACCAGGAGAGCAAAGCAGTTTCCAGTTAAAAGCCTATACTTTATTGAAAGTCAGCGATTCATTAGGAGGGAAGTGTGTACTGATGTACCTGGATGAGTGTTGATTCAAAGTGTGCTGACTCTTGGATCCATAACAGCAGGTCAAATGGCACCGGCCGAGTGTCGTGGTCACATGCTTGGAGTCATCTTTGATAAGAGGAGGTGAGAAGGAGTTCTGCTCCCAAAACCAGGGAAGGCCAGATGAACCAAGAGTCGTTACCGCGGTGAGGAAGGAGTCTCTCAGAGAGTCTCGTGCGACAGCTTCAGAGTCAGAGTAAATCCTCGTAGAGGACTGCGGCTCACCACCTTTAAATTTAGCAGAAAGTGAGAAGAACAGCAGCACATTAGACAATTAATGACACGGTGAAGACAAAGACACACATCAAGTGAGGAAGCTGGAGGATTGGAAGGTGTGATGTAATTCCTGTTTTAAGCCAGAACAGTGTGTGACAAGAAGAGGCGTGAGCAGTGTTGAGCTAGAGGATCAGGCAACACTCCTTGGAGAAAAAAATATTGAACTGCATTTACTTTTTTATTATTAGTAAAACCAAATTCCACAAAGTATCCCTGCAGTACTATACTCTTTGGATTACCAGTACATGCCGTTTCCTCTTTTCTTTAAACACTAAAAATAAAGTGTTTGAAGTGGAACATTTCAGTAAGTACAATATCTAGACTTACATTAAGTTAAGTTACATTCATTTTAAATTAATTTATTAACTTAATTATTTAGTTAATCCTGATTTTTAAATGCAATACCAATTGCAAAATGATGTACATCTGGTTTTGAGCGGTTTTATACAAAATCTCACCAATTCATTATACAACACAGTATAAGTGTGTTTTACAATGGAAATGGACTGTGTACGTAAATAAATACTACTGTATAATGTGTGCATAAAATGTGGTTTGGATTGCAGGTCAGTGCCATCTAATGTATAATCCCTGTCATTACCCACAGGAGGCCCAGAGAGAGGTTGAAGTGGGAGGAGTGGGGCTTGAAAATTACCAGGACAGGGAACAGGATTTATCTACCTGGGAACAATAAGCAGCCAGAGAAGGGCAGCAGAGATTTCTGAGGGATTCTGGGTAAAATTCAGACAAGGGCATCTCAAAAGCCCTGATAACCAGAAACGTTTGTTTTCATCATATAATTCCATCACATTTCAGATTGAGGTATTACCTAAAACCTTTGACTTTTTGACGTATATTTTTGCCAAACAGCAGCAGGGAGCAAATCTACCGGTTGCTATAGCAACCCAAGGACAGCAATGCAGAATGGAGGTCTAACCTCTGTGCTGCTCTTCTCCTAGGCTACAACAGTGATGAATGGACACATCGTCTAAAGCTCTGTCTCATCCTTTTCCCACCGGGGCCCAATGAAAGCAGCCAGTCAGCATTAGCTCTGTGACATCCCTGAAAATGAGGTGTCATGCTTGATGATTCCCATGACACTCAAATTACTGCACATGGGAAGAATAGTGGAATGCATATATGTTCTTAAAAAAAGAGCATTAGTCCCACACAGTTTATGATATTTGACTCAAGTTCCTGGAATGCACTGTGAGGGAGCTTTCCAGCTCTCATACTGTATCATGTCTACTTCGTAAATAATAGAAAGCCTGACTATGTGGAATCAGATCTAGGAAACTATTGAATAATAGAAGGACCTTTCTGTAATGCAATCGGAAGCAGGGCATGAGAAAAAAAAAGGCACAAAGCTGCTGAGAGAGTAATGCAGTTACAGGCTTTACATGTGTGAACCATGCAACTACAAAGGGACAAGAAAAAAAAATCACATTACATGTGACCTTGCAGAGTGCTGACCTGGCAGTTATACCAACTGCTGCTGCAGATTCTAACCCACCGAGACAGAGGTTAATGGAGATTTTACAATAATAAATTAGATTAGGAAACAACACGTTTGTAAGCAGAATTGATTAAATCGTGAATCAGGGACCGTCAGGTTCTTAAGTCAGACAGAATTCTACTTTTTTTGCAAATCCTCTCAAGTCCGTAATGAGCTTTTCTAGTAAAACATGGAGATTTTTACAGGTGTGAGATTCACAGCTGCAGGGTTAGAAAAAACACGCTTTCATCACAACTCTCACACTGTTGCTATTTCCGCAACAAAGCTCTGAGCTCAGCTGGAAACATATGGGGGCAACGTGACCAGCACAGGCTCAAACACAGATGGATACCTCACTCACCTCCTCACTACATCTACAGACTGTTACACACTGCTGCAGACAACCACTGGACTGCTTCGCCTTTTCTGAGGTTGGGGTCAATCAGATAAGACTATCATACTGAGATCTCCAACAGCAGCAACACAAATCCATTTATAGAGATAAGCTTTGAGGGCAACAGATTCAATATGGACAAACTAAAACACACATTCAGGGCGAGGGATGTCGATACTCTAAGTGAGTTGCTATCAGACCAACATCATTCCAGCAATGGGTTCTGTGCAGTCCTTTCTGACCCGCCACTGGGTTTTACTTTAACAACACAGTTCTCATTAAACGATTTAAGTTCCCATTTTGCTCACAAGACCCACAGACTCTTTCTTTGCTTTATTATTATTATTATTATTATTATTATTATTATTATTATTTGTTATCTAAATAAATCAGCATTATGTTTAAGCACCAAAAAGTTTCCAACGTCACCTCTCCAGTTTTTTTGCTAAAGTCTCACTGTGCCAAAGACAAAAAAGTATTACTAAATTAATCACTTGGAATTTTAAAATAAATGTAAAATGTAGCAAGTAAACTGAACAAGCATCATGGTGTATCTTGCAACCACAATATTCATGTAAAGAGTACCAGTCTATTTATTTGGTTTCCTAGATACCTATACCTACCTATTTTTTTTAATGTTTATAGATAGACTCAATACTAAATAACAATAACTAAAATAACAAAACTCTAAATGAGAACCTGAACCATCATAATAGAACCCAGTAGAATTAGGCAAATTGTATTTATTTTAAGTTGCTGATTAGATCAGAGCAGCCGGACGGGTTTACATTTATCCATGTTAAACAGAAGTGAGAGAGGAAGTGAGGCCGACTGTGATATACACTGCTTACAGGCCAATGTGCTCAATTCTCCCACTGGATAAAAAAAAACCCCAAAACATTAGCAGTACAGAGAAACTGATTCATGGATGTGAACCGTTTCATAATCTGATGTGATTATTTCAACGTCCCTGTTGAGTTACACGCATGTGGTTGATTAATGATGTATGCTTAACGTTGCAGCAAGGCTATGACAAGATTTGCTTTGTTGTTTACCTGTTATTCCCCCTCCTGTTCTCCTCTCTCCCAAATACTTCCTGGCTTAGGGAGTTGAGTAATTGAAGGGCCCTTAGCCAACATAAGCAGTGAACGGATTTGATTTTATCACATAGCAGCTCTTATGAAAGTGCCAATCCCTATTGCAATAAAAAAAAATGTGGAAATTTTGTTAAGGGCCCGGCAGGCAGAACGAAACAGCTTGCAGACTGTGATGTCACAGAATACATCGATATTGTTATTTATTGGGTTTGCAGCTAAATGAGAACCCTGATTCAATTCTCACCTTGCGGCTCACCTGGGTCTTTTGAGATCAATACCTACATTGATGAAAAAACCCTTGCAATGTGAGGAACGTCCAAAATCCATCAATGAGAAACTACAATGAACTCTTTCTCATTTTCCCCTCGCTTACTCCTCTAGACCCCGTTCTCCCAGCTCAGACAGAATGGGGTTAGGATGAAACAAGTCCCCAGTCGAGGATTCCCTCCAACTCTCACACACTCCGAACTCCACCTGGTAAATATTGATGACAGTGAAACAATAGTGTTCCTGGACAAGTGGTGAGAAAACAAACATTTGCACCACTCACTGGCAGGTAAAAACCGTGTAAAATAGAAAACATGAACTCCTACGCCAAGGTGGAAAAAGCCTGGTGGATTTTCTAAAAGTATCTAGGAGACGTTCTGGCTCTAGCCCGAGGCTACACGTCTTGTGTCTGTCTGCACAACGTTGTCTGGCAGTGTAGATATTTCGCACTTGTGTGTGGTTATATGTGTTTGTCTAAGTGGGAGAGATGAACGTCTCCACTTCCTACACAGCGGACTGACAAAAATAATTTGTGGAATGAGAAATTAAGACATAAATTAGGCCTTAAAGCCTTTTTCCTAAAAGCTTATTTATTTCTCAGACATCACTATAAAATCCCACTTAATATTAATGGCATAGAATGTCTAGACTGTCTTTTATTTTGTTTTGTTGATAATTATTAATGACGCCTAAAATACAACAAAAACAAGATAGGAATTCCTGGCCAGGAAAACTGTTTTTCTTTCTCCTCATTTTCATGTCCTTGTCATTGTATGCAGCTGACTCAGAAGACAGAAGAAGGGTTTAGGTCACATCCTGAGTGAGTGAGCTGTGGTTTACAGCCAAACATACAAGTACAAAATTAGCTGGAGTGTGAGAACTAGACAGAGACACAGAGAGTACAGGGGCTCAACAACCTCTGTCTTATTACAAGACAAAACACAGCAGGCCAGAGGACAGTGAAGAAAGAAAATGTAGCTTAGCGGTGTCCACTGACTGGACCAATACAGACTACATTGTTTGACACACTAGAGCCACAGTTTTGACAAACATGATAATTTGTACATCAATAACCAAAAAAATCCCAATATTCATATCCACAAACCAAGAATACTAAATACTGTTTTAACCTTTTTTGTGTCATATTCAACTGTTTTGACACATTAATGTGGCCTGTAAAGTAACTTTTCCATCATAAAATATGCAAGCAGAAACCTCATAGAGACACGGACCAAGCTATTTCATTAATATATGTACCTTGTTACGACATCTAATGAGTGTTAATTAGTAAGATTCATTAAAATAAAACACTTTCAAATTTCTTCGACCAAAATTGTGGCGTTCTTCAAAACCTAACAACATCCATTTTAAAGAATCCAGAATGTGCAGTCAGGTTAAATATATCAATTACCAGTCACTGCAAAGGTATGACATAATCCGGGATTGCACAGTAAGTACTGGATGCCTGACAGAGAGATACAGAGAGAGCTGGGACATAGGGTGTAAGACATTAAAAGTCACCTTTCACCACACCTTCATTCCAAAATTAGAGCAGCATAAATAATATGTCTATACTCTGTGATCTTTGGGTGTGTAACATGAAACTTACCGATGGCTAAAGGACAAAAAGATCACATTCGCAGGACTGATAGCACTGCACAGACCACCTTTTTCGATTTTTCTAAAAATAATAGTTCAGATGAAATTTCATCTCTTGCTGCAGATACGCTGTGATTTCATCAACAGGCTGAGCAGAGACTGAGTCCCACTCCACAGGGAAAAGCATTACTGTCTGTTACATTTCAAACAACGAGGAAAACCTGCATTTTCTTGTGTACTCGGAAATCATCCGGGTACAGAGATCACTGGAGTAAATACGGTGGTGCATTATTCCAATCCATTTCCTGTCACCGTTACAGCAGCAACCCAGAGGGAAATCGTGATTCACTGAGCGAAGAGAGAAAGCCTGATGTGGCACTTCATCTCTAACAGGTAACAGGAAATTGGCCATTCAGCACATCATGCTCCAGTCTGCTGACGGACTGATGGATGGCGAGTCACACTGGAGCTGCGACACCATTGATTTCTTTTTTCTTTTTTTAATATATACAACCCAAGACTGCTGATTCATGATAATGTTGGATATAGCTGCACTATATTATGTTAATGCATGAGGCACATGAAACTGATTAACTGAGTTAGTGTTAAAACATTTAGTGTTAAATCATTACAATCATTACAGAACACTGACTGATCTGTTTGTTCATGCATATTATGAGTGAAATGATTCTGTGTAAATAGTTTTGGAAGTGGAATATTTTAACACGTTAACAATGTCCAGCATTAAAGTTATGAATTGTAAACAAAAGAAAATACCAAAAAATATATATAAAATAAAATCATCCCCATTCATAGGTTTGATGTCTTTCAGAGAGATGTATGTGTGTATACCAAAGTTCTTTAGGTCAGTATTCTTCAATGTGATTACACTGCAAATGTCAAAATCATTATTCAGCCACAATAGAATAAAGAATTCAACAAACAAAAACAAACAACAACTAGGTAGTAGCACAGCAAGTTAAAATGGGACTTATATAAAATAAAACATAGATACACATGGATCAGGCTATTACTCCAATGAAGTGGATCATAACAGCCATTTCACAGTCACTCAGCCAGACGTGTATGTTGCCTCGTCATGCTACCTGTCACAGCGATTGCTGGTGCTGCGCACTGGAAAGAGACGTATGAGAAGATATGGGAGGGGGGTTTAATCAAGAGGAGGGGGCTTCCTGATGATTGTGATGAGTGAACAGCTGTGTTGTGGATTTCACTCACACACACACACACACACACACATCTTCTATCTCTACATTGCAAACAAAGAACACAAGAGAGACTTCTGAGAGCATGCAGCAAAGGATAACCATTTTCATCACCATCTAATTGGTCCTCACTGTATAGTGTGTATGTGTGCTCACACATGCTCACCATAGCATAGCATAGCATGCAATTACTGTGTTTTGTCTTCCAGACATTGGTAGGAAGAAATATAAAAAAAAATCAGTTTTCATTTGTTTCTAAGAATCTAGTTTGATTCAGATTGAGACACAGGATGTCAGACTAAAAGTACCTCCATGTCAGTGTCAGGCAGTGTATTCTATCCTGACATCACATACAAAGTCTTAGCAGGATATTACAGTTTTAATCCAGACTTGAGCAGGGAGCCTCATTCTCCAGTGTGACTCTGAGACGTTACACAATCCAATAATAACAGGAGGGGGGTATCAAGCCCTCTAGAGGGTCAAAAATGCGAGGATTAGGCTGCCATTAACACCGAATCTGGATTACAAGCAATGCTAAAGCGGTCGGTCTGTGACCGATTACTTGTATCCTTGCCACAACAGTGTAAGACAATGGTACCATTTGTTCACCCAGAACTGACAGCCTCGCACGGTAACAAAGGAGGACTCATTTCTAATAAGGTCAGGACTGACAGACAGGCAGCAGACCTGACTGGCAGAACACAGAGGGGCCCCAAAACTCACCCAAAATCCCTCAGATCCAGATTGGATTTGACAGATTACAGCCTCACCAACTCCATAAAGCCTCTGAGTGGAGTTAGCTCTAGTATAAAGACCTTCACGTTTGCAGCCAACAGCTTTTAATGATTTTTTTTCCAATAAAATATAGGCTTATAAAAGCAATCTTTGCCGTATTCATCACAGCTACTTTCGTTTGATTAAGAAATGGTGCCAAACAGTCTAGACAACTTCAAATATCTTGTGATGGCTGTCTCTCCATTATGGCTGTCATGATGTCAATGTTGTGCCTCTGATGCATAATTTATAAGCCCCCCCCCCCCTCACCCCGCCTTCCAGCCACCCACACAACACAACAAAGGTTTAGGATTTAACACTGAGGCCACTGAAACTGTACCAGATGTATGTGCTCACACAGCATCAGCATCACTGTTGCTCGAGGTATGTAATGTCGATGGAATCATTACTCTGCAACTCTGCATATTGTTTACATTTAGCTACACTTTTGAAAGAGTAGGATATCAAGGCTGATTCTTAATCAAAATGAAACTATAATAGAATGACACAAAATGGCGGGAGTAACAAAAAAAAAAACCAAGAACAACAAAATTTGAAAAGAGCAGTGGTGGGGGAACAGAAAGAGGAAAAGAGAGTATTTACAGATCAACCAACACGACCTGCCCTGGTCCCTCAAAAACAAATGACTTCAGAGGAAGTGACGAGACTCAGGGAGAGGCTGTCATAATACAACATAAGCTGTTTTTGACATGTTGCCATTATCCAATCAAAACAAGAACCTGCTAATGACATGTTAGTGGAATCTCATTACTCACATACAATTTACAGAATCACACTGATACAGTGGAAGCCAGCAAACAAGCCAATTATTCACCTCAGAATCCTCCCTGTGCAAAGAGATCCTGCAAATACCACAGTATTTAATTTAACTCCAGACAGGGTTACGTAAAAGAGGGAAGACTTTAAAACCAAACGACACGGTGGTTGATGACATTGGTTTTAATTAGTGCAATTAGACGGAGCACTGGTGACAGAACGTACACCTCCCTAAACAGCGGGGCTGCTGGAGGCCCCCAGAGACAAATCACACCATGTCCCTGGAACCAGCGCCTGAGACTAGAGCTGAGATTGTTTTGATTTTACTGTCAGCTCCATGAGACTGACTACTCTTGAGTGCAGTGCAGTGTAATCATGTTGCACAAGTTATCAGTTTAAGCAACAAAAGAAATGGAATTAAGGTTGTGTAATGCAACCTTGGTGTTTAGGGAATGCAAGATAACTGCACAGAAAGTCACCAGGAGTGAGAACATTCCAAGGGGGAACAGTGTGGACACATGACACAGGGAGATGTCATTGGACGAGCACTGTAGTTTTGAACTATCAATGGTTTCAGAACAGTATCTGAGCTGGAAAAAAAAAAACTCTACAGTATGTACTTTTTACAGTAAACAACAACAACAACTTGTGGTGAAATAGTTTTGGACAGGACGTCAAGACTTTTAGTAATTCAGCCAGTGAGCTAAATTTAAATGTGAACAAACGAACAAATTATTCCAATAATCAACATTAGGTGTCGATCACAACAGGGATTTGTGGCAAACACCAGGTTTGAATACATAAGAAGCGTGCACTTCTGTATTTTAATGAGGAAATAGGAGTGTTCACTCTTCTGGGCATCACACACTGTTGAGCACTGACACAAAATCATTTGCAAATGGTGAGCATCCAAAGGCCAACCACTGAGGCCCAGCCCACATCTACCGTAATGTACAAGGACTACAGTATTTGCTTTGATTAATTGAATCATTCATCTGTATGTCTTCAAGAGAACAGTGGCACTTTAATTATCTAAAAAAAATGGCACTCAAGTAAAAGTACTAAAGGATTGTCTGAACAACATTTTGAGGCTGAACAACACAACAGTAAACATCATTTGTTTTGTTGCCAAACAGATCAACTTTTTTGCTGAGGTGATCATTTCAGCAACTATTGTGACAAATGAGTTTGTACAGTATTGTCTGCAGTAAGTGGTACACGCAAATGGCTCTTCCATCATATCAGGGATATATAGCTTGTTAGATCATTTCAGCTTTGGCCAGACAAATGCTGCTTCAAACATTTGCCTCTGCACATTTTTGCTTAACTGACAAATCAGGTTTGGACAAACTAACATCTGTCAGTTCCAAAATAAAGCAAAAACTGATCCTAGCATTGTCCAGTTTATATATATGAAGCAAAATAAACATGACCTGCCTACACATTTGATGTTTGTCTCAAGGAAATTAGCAACAACCAGCACCATAACAGCACTCCTTATGGACATTGATTAGCCATGCAGACTAAATCACATTTTATTCCAAATAAATGTCAGACCTATTGGGCAACTCAGGACTGGAGTGGGTAGAGACAAGTGTCAGAAGCCATGTGTGATGGATGGACAGCACTGAAAGCACAAGGGAAGGTTTACAACGCAGCACTGAGACCTGCTGTGATATACAGTCCGCAGACAGTGGCACAGTCTCAAAGTCAGATGGCTGAGCTCCAGGTGGCAGGGTTAAAGATGCTGCAGTGTTTATTGGGCTGGACGGACAGGATCCGAAATAAGCAGATAAGAGCAAACGCTAAGGTTAGGAGAAGAGGCTACAGAGTCATGGTTGAAATGATGTGCAGATGAGTGAACACAGATGTAGGGTAATTGAGCTGTGTCTTAGAATGAAAAGTAGAAAATATCAGACAGGAGACATGGACGTAGTAAAATTGGTGTAGTGGTGGTTCTGTGGTCATGCCTCCAGGGAGTAGCCCACAGAAGACGATTCTCTGACCATCAAATGTTCTGAGAACACAACCTCTGAGGATCTCCATCGATTAAAAATACTTGACTCTGCTGAAGCAGTACATAGTTGTATATTTACTGGAAAAATAACAATAATAATGAGAGATATTCCAATATAGTGCATCTCCTTGGAGCATTCCAGGACAGCCCAAGAAGACAAGAAGATAAAAAAAATAAATAAATAAATCTAGTGATCTGGATTCTTTGTTGGTTGATAACAAAGTGTTTTTTTTTTTTTAATTTTCATGGAATGGTGATAGAATCTCAGGGCCTATTGAGCAATTGCTTATTGTTTTAGTTAAAAATAAATAGATAAATAAAAATTACTCTTACATAACAAAGCACCCAGATTCTGAATGTTAACAAAAATTCAATGATTACATTATTAGAAGTATGAAACTAGTTGTTAGGTGTTTAATTGCTGAGTAATACAATAAAAACAAGTTACTTAATAAAAACTGAAAGTCTTTTGACAAAACATCCTTGCACAATTTCATTTTTCATTCTCTGACCTTTAATGAATTCAAATCCAATCAAATATTCAAATACTACAAATAATACAAATACCAGTGCAAATATATTACAGTTTGTTGCAGCACTCTTGCAAACGCAGGTACCCAAACATCTGTGATCCTCTACCATCGTCACGCCAGCAGCATTTTAGGGAGACCTAATTGCATACATGTAAATTAAAGTACTACCATTGC
>NC_024314.1:3995374-4028783 GCF_000523025.1 Cynoglossus semilaevis
GGGGGGGATAATGGCCACATAAACCACCAGCTCCCAGCATATCTGCTTCTAATATAAAACTGAAATCTCTGCAGACACCACCTCCTATACCCACCTCCCTCGTTCTTATCACTTACCCTTCATAGTTCACACCCAACCCCCAACGTATCTCCACAATAACCGATCACAGGCACAGGAATGCTGGGTGAAATGTTAAGCCCGGGGCATGTTGGGTTTTTATATCTGACTCTACGCAGATATGACAGTAACAATATGGGAGGGGGAGCTGCAAACGAAACACTCTGCTTCACCTCTCCCTTATTTTTTTAAAAGTCATGTAAAATCACAGACATGGTGGCAGCTGGTAATATCCAGCTACCGCCGACAAACTAATGAAAACAATCAAGCAAAGCTGTGGGAGTTCTGGCTGTTTACGGGACAAAAGTGCACCGGACTGAAGAACTGACTCATTGTTGTAGCTGCACAGAAGGGGATGATTGTCAACTGAAGCTAAACATGAAAAAAAAAAAATCAGTCTGTTAGCCGTAAAAAGATTTTTTGCCCTAACAGTGAAGGTGTCTCTTTGGTTTGCGAGCTAAGTGGCTAGCTCGTATCCTGCTGTACACAAACTACCTGATGTACTGTAACACTACAGTAAATGTAGCAGCAGCCAGAGCATCATACTAATTGTGCATTGCTTTACATTTAATACACATATTGGATTTCTTTCAAAATACTTTTGTGAACAAAAGTGATGAAATATTTGCTGTAAAACGACTGTAACATGTCTGTGCTCCACAAAGAAGCTCACTGTTTGTAGATGGAAACCCTAACAGAGTACGCCGCTAACAGAGCCAGCAGGCACAACATCTTCTATCTGCCTCCTCATCTTAAGGCAGTTCAGTCATAAAACACTGCAAATGAGGAAGTGTCTCAGAGGAAGGCGTATTCCTCCCCTAGGGACAGCAGATCTGATGATCACATCCTTTCCAGCGAAGGCCCTGTGTGCAGCCCGTTATGTCGACCCTGTGTCACAATACTGCTCAGAAAGGAGCAATTACAACATACATCACAGGAAGAATGTATTCACAATGTAAACAGGGAAATAATTACACGAGTAACAAGGGTACACTCCAAAGACACATTTGAGAAATCAGCCAAAGGAACAATGCATTTCACTTGTGCAACCTTGAAAACAAAATGCAAAGTTGGCTTATCTATAAAAGACAACAACACAGACACACAAATGAGGCCAGTCCTCTGTGACCGTTTTTGTAAAGCACCAGTGCAAGTTCTTGCAGGATAACAAATCTGTCAGTGTGCAAAAGATGCACACTACATGGAAAATTCCTGGCAGGGGACACACCGGTTTGTGGGGTTAAAAATACACATCCCATTATGCATATTTGTTTTCTCTCTCAGCTCCAGATGCAGCTGTGGCAAGGAGCGGAGGAAGACGGCATGAAACAATTCACAGTTCAGTTGGTGTGAAGAGCCACCCACTGCCTAATCTGGGTCTACAAAGAGAAACTGAGAGATATTCAGCCAGGGGACACCTCATTATTATGATCACTCTGATCTCTAAACTCCTCTCCCTCCATGTCTAGGCTCCGGAGGAGCTGCAGAGAAAATACTTGGGGCTTGACGATGGCTGTCTGTGATTCCTTGTTATCCAGCACATGGCTGTCTGGCTGCACATGGAGCTGTGAAAAAGGGAGGCGCCGAAGAAAAGTGCCAAGGTATAGCACAAAGTAGGCTGTTTAGGTTTATCTTTGGATGGACTAGGACAGCGGTTTTCAAACTTGGGGTCATGACTCCTCATGAGGTCGCCTGAATATATATTATAATATAATACACATAAAATGTTTACATAATAAGATAACTTATAATGCAGCTGCATGCTGAAACTCACGTTGTCTTCAAATACCTTCTCCCTTACCGTTATTTTAGATACATTAACAGTCTTCTTAAAAATGTTCTGCAAGAATTGGTGTTAAACAAAATGATAATGGCTCTGTTATCCAATTACTTCTGTTACAATCCACTGCTTATGGCTGAATCTCTGGGCCCGCTGCAGCAGATGTTGGTTATGAGAAACAAGCTCTAACCAGGCTCTAAACAAAACAAGCCATTTAAAAAGTGTTTCCTTAATGAAAAAAAAACCAAAACATTATGTCTCAGCAAGTGTGATTATGATGCACTGCAGCACAATAACTATAGATAACAGAATAGTAATGTGATGGGCTTGGTGTGTACAGAGGTGTGTTGAAGTATGTGGAGATTATCTAATTATAATAACATATAATATTGTTTGACCTGTTAATACTCTCATTACTTTAAAATGTCCAATAAAGATTAAAAGGTTATCAGCACTATACTACTGCCTACTGCAGAAAACAATGGAAGATGAGGCAGAGGAAGAAGAGGAGGGAGAAAAACAACAAGAACAACAAGAAATAGAAGAGGCTAAGGACAAAGAAGAACTAAGAAATAAGAACTTAGTGCTTATAGAATTCAATAACAGCTTCAAACTGACCTCATTATAGAAATGATGCCTTAAAAAGACACATTGGAATTGGAATTCACATGTATGAACATGGACAATTGAAAGAATCCCTGCACCTTACCCCAAAAAAATCTATATGTTCTAACCATAGATGAGCCACTAAGAGCTTATTGTACTTTTCTGTAGATCTCTCACTCTCTTTGACTATTTGCATTTTTTTCTACATTGTTTACATTTATCTCTTCTTCTAACCACAGATTTTGCAATACCCCCACGTAGTGTCTGAAATTACATCCTGAAACATGGACAGGAAGTCAATTATGTGAAACATGCTCAAGGTTCCACCCCTCATTTAATTTCCAACATAATAACTGATGCACACCCCCTTTAACCTTGGTCAGTTTTATCACCCTGGACAGCTCCGATTACCCTGCCATACATTAGCGCTTGCCTGAGCTGTGCAGGACTCTCAGCAGGCAGAACATGTCCACAAACCCCTGACAGTGAACCTGCCGCAGTACATGGCTGAACTCATTTAAGACGCACTTCATCACGAGAAGGAAAGCAGGAACGAGGCTTTGATGCAGTGAGGCCGTCAGAGAATCATCAGTTAACAGGTGGTTCTGATGAAAGACCTGACCTCGCACACAAAAAGTGACGAGCCAGACGCGGAATAAATGCTCATGTCATGTTGACTGTGGGTGACACGTAACGAAATCAGCGCTGTTTATTGTCTGTGTCAAGGTTGAAAATGAAAGTTTGCCATTTCAATAACGTGATTGAACTGAGGAGGAAATGTAGCTTTTTCAATTCCATCCAAACTGCTTCATAATCTTATAAAAAAGGACTTACATACGTAATGATCGCAAACAACCTCGCAATGAAAGAACCTTGAAAGAATGAATAGGAAAACGATGTCTTTTAGTCAGCATCTATTATGCACGGTGCACAGCACTCACTTATTTGAACAACCCCAGCAGAGACAGAGTGAGAAAGAACCAACCACACAGTATTTCTTCTCTATCCATCACTCTCACGTCCAGCAGCCATCTCACATCTATGTGATCAGCAGCCAAACACCTAGGGGCCTTTAAACTTCAAAACATCCGACATAACACTTTGATGTGCGACTTGTAAATAGGACTTGACATAAATGTTTTACTAACAACGGGGCATTTTACGAGGTGTAAAAGGCATCACAGGTGATATACTGCATATTCACAAATAGAGAAAGCACTTTAAGAGAGTACACATCCACCAAGGCCAATCAGTTCCCACAGGGGGAAGGCACCCTGGGACTGAAGCCTGGAATTCTCAGATCATTTCTTCTTGTCCCATAATCCATATAACTTAAAATTTAAATAAAACATATTTCAAGTACGTTTTCATAATGACTCTCCCACAGCTTGATCAAGTTTTATGATGTTTTTAGCACCATTTATCCAGTTTTGTATTCAATCATTTTGCTTGTGCATTGTGTTTTCGGAATGTTGTTATCTTGAAAGTGCCTTACCATGAACCAGGAAAGCTCCTAGTAAATCGTTCAGAGCGACAAACCAATTGCGACACTTAATGCTAAAGGTCCCATTTGGCTAGGACAGGACTTCAGCCTCTTTTTTTATTATTTTTATTACAGACATAGCTTTACTGGAGCTGTTTCAACTCCTCTCATGCTAAGTTAGCAATCAGTCTTACTTACAACTGACCTTTGGACAAGTACCATTAGCTTAATGTCCGCGCTGAGTGTAACCACTCAGATTGACGGAGAGGCAGATTATGAGGACATTTTGCACAAGCTATTATTGTCTGAATGTTTGTTGCACAGGAACTAAAATCATTCCGACATAATTCCAGTGCTTTATTTTTGAGAGTTGTTGAACTGAATTGAGAACTTGTGACTGTGTGCTGTTTGTAGAAAATGTTTCATAAATACTTAGCTGTTTTCAATTTACTTAAGACCTTGTTGACCTACTCTTGAAAAAAGATGAGGTAAAATCATTCTCTGAATGTTAAGTCAGAACCTGCTGCTCTCGGAATCACCCAAAGGCCAGGTTGGGTACAAAAACATAACAATTTAGAAGTTCAATACTGCTTTAGAGCAACATTGTACAGGAAAATACAACTGCAGATACAATGGTTCTCACAATCTGCACTGCTATTATCATAAACATTCAGCAATCAAGGAGTGTGTGGGTGTGTTGCCTAACATACATATGGTAACAACTGCCTCTAAGCTCAAATGAAAAACCCAAACCATGTTTGCAGACTGTTGCCATTTGTTTCCAACAGCAAGCCAGACATTTGCTTTTTCTTTGTCATTCATTTCAGCTAAATGAGGTAATGCTGAGCAAAGCGTGACTTAATCTAAGATGAAGTTGTTTGTGAGGCTGCACTCAGCCTTTCCCTAGAACGTCACCAAAATGGGTTGCCCTCTATCGGTGAGGCCAACATTTCTTACGTGTCAAGAAATGTTATGTCAAACAGGAAGTTTGTTTATTTTTTCAATCTATATAAGACAAATTGCAGACACAATATCTTAAGGTCCCAACAGGGTGTGTCTTTTCCTCTTTAGAGACTCATAAAGCAGCAGCAAGGTCATCTACTCAATGTCTCCAAAAAAAAAGAGAAAAGTTTGCAATGTGTTCATGTAATGACTAGCAGAAAAACAATAGAGAAACTATGTGCTGCCTTGGAAGTTTACACCCATAATACAAGTGGGAAGCTGTTGAATTGACAAACCCAAGAAAGCTTAGTGGTTTCCAGTCTGGAGATCGGGAACTCCTACAGGTTCTACAATGAAATCACAACAACAGCCTTTGTGCTTCCACCTACAATGATTCCCCTCACTTTTGTTTTCTAAGGAAATATTCTGTAGACAACATTTAGATAATGACAAAAAGGTCGCAAAATACAACTGTCTTACCTGGGCTACGGTCTAATCACCAACTAATTAAGTCAAAGCTTAACTGCTCTCTTACTGGTGCATTAGTCAAGATGATAAATGTTAGATCAGAAGGGTTTCAGTGTCAATTTAAGGATTTAAGCACTATTTTAAGAAGAGAGACAGCTCATCTTGTCAAATGATCGTCCCGCTCCTGTCCCTCATGCTCAGCCTCAGTTGTCTGAGAGGACTTACAATGCCTCCATTGAACAGATGGTGGGCGTGTTCTGATGGCATCTGAAAAACAGAGAACCTTGATCTTTATCCAGCTGTTTTAAGGCTACAGCGACACAAGTCTGTTGCAGCTGTAGCCGCTAGTAGACAAACACTCCTATGCCCTTAACGGTGGTAGTTCCGTGCAACCTCTGGATGTAGCCGAAGATCAAATGGTGAGAGGGGAAGGAGGTGTGTGTGTGTGTGTGTGTGTGTGTGAGGAGAGTGGGAGGCAGTGCTGGAGGTAGCAGTTTGCACAGCTGCACACTATCTCCCCAGTAGCCATGTGTTTTCAGAGTCTGCATTATTGACACATCCCTCTCTCTGTGACAACAAGTTCCTGCCCCGTCTAGAGAGACTAAAGTGAGGATTTCTGCTCATAACAAGACACGGTGTGTAGAAACTGACCCCTACTGCACCTCTGAAAACACCTTGTTCTAATAAACATGGTATGGCAGTCACTCTCCCAGTCTTGGCACTGTTTTCAACACTCATAAAAACCACAGACATGTCCAACATCCTGCCTCCGTGGTCACAACACTGACTGCTAACCACTGTCCGAGTTAGGTGACAATTATATTTTGTAGATTTGCATTGACACAGTCATTAGGGGTTCATTGTAACTAAATGGCATGGGATGCCGGATCAAAAGACAGAGTGGCAAGCATTCACGCTCTGGTATTGGCCACAAGCACAAACAGGCCTTTGGTTGTAACACGTTGCTAAAGGTTGAGTCACATTCTACAAGTGAGGTGAGACAAGAAAAGAATAGTCTACTGCATTCAAGTCCTGTGCATATCAACACTGAAGATAACAACGTTCAAAGTTAAATTACCAAGGTTCATACATTGACCAATAACTGACTAGGTCTACATCAGTGTCTCATCTTGTAATAATGCAGAAGGAACCTCTTCAACTTCAACCACTTCCCCAGTCTCTGTGTGAAAAAACACATACATTATGAGCCATCTGCCACACAGATTACAAAACTCTGAAAGTCCCAGAAGAAGAACGTACAAAATACCACTACATCAACTTCTGCTAAAATTTACAATCCACTGCAGTTTAGTTTGGAAACACCAACACTACGGGGAAAGATGGCTGAGTAACCTTCACTTCCTGACTGATGGTTATTCACCACAATCCATCAGCTATACAAATAAAAATACTTGAATGCTTACTTTTACTCATTTTCAACCTGTGAGCATCTCATCTCACGATAAAGGAGAAAAAAATGTTTTTACTCTTCACCTTTGTCACTTCCTGCTAATAGTTCATTTTGAATTTAAAATAAGTTGAATTAAAACACAACTTTCTATCTATGTGATAACTGTTTTTACTAATGGCATTCTTTTCTGATTACTCTTTTCAGGCCCGAAGACCACACTACATCCATTAAGCCCACCATGGGCATGAGTTCAATCTAGGAGCTTGACTAATGCTTTTCATTTTTTTTCTGTCTGTCTTCAATGAACTATGTTTGTCTTATAAGTATTTTTTCCATTGTAAAAAACATAGCAGCAAAAATAGGAAATAACTTGCCTAGAAAAGACATTCCCCATCATTTAAAATCCATTGTAACTAATATATATTTGCATAATTTTAACCTACAACTTTCCATTCCTATTTCTCAACAACAACAATTAGGCCTCACAGATATCACTGTGACAGGAGTGATTGAGAATTTAAAGCCAAATTCATCTGCCAGCAGCACTTATCAGACAGATGCTATTCTTCCCTAGGATTCGTCCTGGTCAGCAATGATATTTATTATTGCATCTCCATTATCTCCAGACAAAGCCATTGCCATTCTTTCCTGGGGTACATGTACAGCGCAGTGGAGGTGAACTGAAACGTCAATAACAGATGCAGACAGTTGATCTAAAGAACAGAACAGGTAGAGGCATAAAGTCTAGGGAGGAATCTAACTTCCAGGTCTGTTTTGACAAAATATGTAGACAGAGAAATGACTGACCCTTGCTCATGTTGAGGGTGCAGACAAATCTGGTGTTGCTAAGCATGGTGCAGTCACACCAACCTAACACACATTAAGTAATCATGATTACATATTGACAATAGAGGGCTTGTGGGCCAGCTCTGTTTTCAGTTAGTTAGAATGACGACTCTTTGGTCAGCAGTTCTCAGGATCAGCTGGCAACAAGCTCCAATTACCAGTGAAACTTTGCACATTTTTCTGTCATTTGTTTATTCCAGAGGCAGTGTCTGTGTCCAGCGTCAACACTCGGACACAGGTTGTCTGCATGATATATATTCAGAGCAATTACTGTGCCAGTAATGAATAGTGACAGAGGATTTAACCTCCAGAATTAGTCATGGAACTATTAACAAGGTAAAAAAAAAATGGAACTGGTGGAATTTAGTCAGTTCAGTCTCGGCATCACTGTGCATCTTCACAGTAGCTGGTAGAAGGCTTAGAGAACTGCTTTGAAAACGTACTTATATAATTAATCGTGTCAGCCTGGTCAGCTGTACCTTTATTTGCATGTTTTATGTTGGAGAAAAAAACCCAAAAAAAAAACTAGTGTTAAAATGCTTAGAAATGACGCTTCCTCATCAGCATCTTGCTACACTTAATCTGTTGCAGCGATGACGCTGATCTGTCACTGACCCTGACCTTTGGCCTCCCCTGGGAGTCAGACCTTTCCTGTGGGGATTTGGGGACATGTCCATATAGAATTTTGCAACAAATGACAGCGAAGAGTCAAACCTCGAGAGTAAACTAACAGGAACATAGAGAGAATTCCTGCGAACAGCAGTCGCATCAGATCCATCCATGTCATGTGAAGAACAGAGGATCCCCTCTGTCCACCGACATGTTGAAACCGGCTCAGCTGACAGAAACCCGCACTCAGCTATGGAATATAAAAACATTATTACAACTGGATAAGAAGTGGTGTGGAATAAAAGGAAAATAACGACTGGCTGGGGAAGTGGAGATAAAAAACACAAACGCTTCCTCCGTTAATATTGCCGTTCCCTATGTTGATTTTATCCACAGCAATGATGTTTGTGTTACAATCGTGGAAAATATCGCTACATTGATTCATAAATCAATTCATAAACCAACGGCAAATGATAACCGGTGCGCACCTGAAACGATCGTGTCACTCAGGAAACATTGAACAGGTATCACGCGTAAATACTACAAATTCAACATGCTACCACTCGACATGTGACTATTTGCCAGCAACTAAGGTGCGGGGAAAATAGAACGTTTCGCTCACTCACCTGATCGGTGCAGACTTGGAGTCCAGAACAGAGATTTTGTTGGAAAAGGCGAGGCGATGCTTCAGCTCTGCCGCCTGTCAGAGGAGAGGAGGAGTCAGTGTTTACTCCAACACAACACAGGCTGCTGGAGAGACAGGAAGCGGTGAAGAACCACGTCTGCTCACTGTTTGAGGGGAGAAGGAGACATCTTGTGGATATATTTGTTATTGCTACACTGCTTATTTATTTCTTTAGCAAGTGTTGAATCGAGACCCAAACACTGGCCTCTTGGGCAGGTAATATTTTATTTGAATTTTAAGATTATCAATGATGTGTTCTGGTTTTTATTTTATGTTTTTTTATTACGACTGTCAAACAATTAAACATTTAAATCAGTTTGATCAGATGTAAATCAACCATAATTCACTTCAGTCACAGTAAATCATGATTAATAAAAAATATAGACATTCCTTAATTTGACAAAAAAAATTCTCTATCTATTGCTGGAACAATATAACAAATAACATACTTTATACAACTAACATACAATACAACATACTTTAAATGAATGGAACTGTTAATATGAAAAATGTCAAAAAAATTACATTTACAAAAATATTCCTCAAACTTTTGCTGTTAATAAACAATGCACATCATTCTGCCTATGGGTTAACATTTTTAATCTGATTCATCTTCATGAATCTTCAAATGAATTAAAGAGGAAGGAACAGCTCTCCTCCTGACTTCCCCTTTTCAAAGTCCTCTCGTCTAAACAACTGCCACAACCCAACCACGTCAGCAACACATACATATAGTCAGACCATGATCAGTCTAATTATAACTTTTTAGTAACTCATTAACTGCTATGTGTCTGATGACACTGCAACACCAAGAAACAGACTTTGGGTCGATGGCTTTAAAGTGTGAAATGAAAAGATGACGTACACACATAATTACTGTGATAGTGCTGTGTCTTGTATGGTTTTGTTGCTCAAGTGATGTTGGCCTGCTAATTATTTGTTGCTAACTTTTAAAAGAAAACTTCAGTACAATAATCTAAAAACAGCTTGACAAATGATGTTGGTTGAGATGGTTATTTCTCCCTGTTTGGGAAACTATTTGCTGCCTCTACTATGACAACCAGGCCTACCCCTTTCAATGGTATCAAAGGTCACAGTCATAACCAAGAGATTTTATTACCTCCGTCCAAATTTCAGTGTACCGGAAAGGCAACACAAGCTCGCACACACGCACAGGTTCCTAGTGGGATTCTGCTTTTGTGCCTTAATCTACACAGGAATACAGGAATATAACCACAATGCCTTCAACTGCAAAGACTCTATATTTCTTGTCCAGTGCTTTGGCCTCTGCCATATCTGTTATTGTACTAGGGATCAGCATGTCACAAAACTGGGCTGAGACAACCATGGAGTGCGCACGACAAGGAGAGGAACTATTCAACGGAACAGCTGTCCTTACTTTGAATCTTTTCGATGGAATAATTGACAGGGTTTCTTGTGGGAACTTTTTAGGTCATGATGAATTTGAAGGTGAGTTTTGGTGGTTTCTAAAGAGCGGAGACAATGTATTTGGTTAGTTTATAATTGGACTATAATGCCTTTGACTGTACTGTCCTTTTTATCAGTTATTCCTCAGCTCACAGATGTAGGAACTACCCAGGTTGTTCTGCACGTTCTCGTCTTGCTCTTTTTGGCCTTGTGTTTGCTGTTTTCAGCAGTCAACATTCTCATCAGTCTTTACAACAGTGTCAGCAACCCCTACGAGACCTACATGGGTCCTATTGGAGTCTACGTCTGCGGTTCACTAAGCAGTAAGTGACAAAAGAACAAAACATTTGTTTAAAAACAGCTTCTTCTTTGACAGCCCTATTAATTAATTATTTCCTCTGACAGCAATCCTGTCTGTGCTAGTGCTGATCATATATGTGGTGAACGTTATGGCCACCAACATGGCAGAGGGTTTGGTGGAGAATCTTAATGGCAGTTCTCCTGCTCACCTAAGGAACATAACTTCATGGATGGGGCTAGGATACTACCTGGTCATCTTATATGCCCTACTAAGTATGGCTGCCATTGGAGTGATATACATGTATAACAATACCACCTATAAACATAAAAGAGAGCAGCAGAGACCGACTGAAGACGCACCGAAGGAGATAATGATGTATTAATGACTGGAGGCTGCTGCTGTGTGAAACAAGGGAAGCTCAGTTATTTTGTGTAAATCTTCTCTGTTCTTCTCGCCAGCACAACTTCCAAAACCTGCAGACTACTCCCAGAAAATTCAATTTCTAAATTCCTGAAGTTCCTCATTGTCATTTATTTAAAAAAAAAATCAACATATCTGAAAAATATTAACATGTCTGAAAAACAGAGCGTTATGTAATCTCATGAATAAGTACAGCACAGTGACGTGTACTGATACATCGCTTCGTACAACAACACTGTCTTTCGTTTAGACTCCAGACTTGGACACAGCTGACGTAGCCAAAATTGTGTCCATTTGTATACCTCCAATGCTCTTGTAAGATCCTAGGAATTCTCTGGTGTAGGGCAAGGGGGAGTTTATTAAATAATTGTACATGTCAGGGTACTGTAGGTCTGATAATCTGTCCACTTTGCCCGCTTCAGTATTCATAAAAACCACAGCTGGGACATGGCAGGTAATATTTAGCCTATCGTATTTAGTTTAGTATACCCACAGGTTTAAAATGTTAAAATAACTCAGGCTGCCTAAAAACTACACCAGTGCAATAATGTTGTGCCAGCTTTTACCGTAAATAATATATATATATATATATATATATATATATTTAAGTTGAGCTTCCCTTGCTGTTCTAGAGCAATCCCCACTGTTTTATCACTGTGTTGTTCTTTCTGATGAAAGAACAACACAGTTTGGAGTAACTTACTGTCCAGTCTTTGTAAATTCGATGGATTTTGAATTTAGAAATAACATATAACATTACATATAACAAATTAAAACCTGCTTTATTTTTGTTTATAAAAAACACCATTGTAAGTGTGATGTCATGTTTATGTCATGTCATGCCATTTTATATACAGTTATTATTGTATGCTGTATTTTGTTCTTCATGAACACTCCAGGTTTTGGTATACTATTTGATTTTTTTTTTAATTAAAGTGATATTTTATTTTATCGATAGCCACACACCAACGTTATACAGCGGCTCGAAAATAAAGTTGTACAACTTCTGAACGCATTGTATATGTATCTGTGTCTTATTTTGCGTTTCAGATTTATTCGCGTTTATGCACAACATATTCTAAACTGCTAAGATTGTGTTGAATATTGTTTTAAATAATTAAATTGAGTTAGAGAGGTGAAGAGGCAGAAGAAAATATGCAGCCCTCTATCTCAAAGATGATGTAAATGTAAAACCACGGTCAAGAGTTTATTACAAATACTATTGTTTAATGTCGTTTTAATAAACTGAAATATTAGAATGTTTTTATGTAAAATATGTGGATGGTAGAAAAACTTTTTTTTACTGTCTCTTTTTGTTTCTAATTTTATTTTTAATAATGTGGGTTGTTTTTTTAAAAAAGCTACTTCTGTGATTGTTTCTGCAGCTTAACATTGATCTCTTCACAACTTTGAATACATTGAGTTCATTTTAATTACAGTTATTTGCACACACTTTTTATTTGTAATGGACATTTAACAGCATTTAGATTGATACAAACCTTTAGATATCAGTGGAGAAGAACCAAGAGACTTCTGGGTAATCCCTGATAACAGATATAGAGTTATCACAGATCTGTTTGAACATTGTTTGTGTGAAATATTTCAATAAATATGCAGTGCAGATATATACAGTGACTGAAACAAGGCTTTTCATCCTCTAGACCAGTGGTTCTCAAACTGTTGTACGTGTACCACCAGTAGTATGTGAGCGCTCTCTAGTGGTACTCGGGGAAAATTCACATTTTCACATCCACATTTTCAACTGAATAAATCTGAAACATACCATGCACAATTAATACAACATTTAAACATAAACATCTTTCTAAGCATTTCTAAACATCTCTCCTGTGGTGGAAGCTAACGGGGAAGGCCTACGCTGCTATATGCTAATGTTGGTCATCATGGTGGTACTCAGAGAGCTCCATGTTTTCTCAGGTGGTACAGAGGAGAAAACGTTGGAGAACCACTGGTCTAGACCAGACCTGAGCAAACGGTCCATGCACCACATACTGCCTGCTGCACTTTCTAATCCAGCCTGCCAAACACTGCTACAAGGTGTGATAAAGACTGATGTCAGTCCTTCTGTTTCATGCATTATGAATATTTTATTCCTATTATTTTGTCCAGCATTCTACATCCAACTACTACTGAAGCCGCCCTACCAGGCAATTGTTGAATCTCACCCCTCCCACCTCCCCTTTGTCCTAGACAGTCAGCATGCTTTGTCCCTGGTCTTCTAACACTCTTGCAGTTGTGATTCACAGGGCTGTGTTGACATGAGAGCAGAGACAAGGTGTCCTGTTACTGTTTCCCGTGTCCCATCAGTCAGGGCACAAATTCTGTTTGGACATGCCCTTTCCAGCACCTTTCAGCCCCGAAACGCCTTCTAGTTGCCTTCAAAAGAACCACTCTACCTTCAAGTCCTACACTTCAAGGGAGTTGTGGAAGGATGCAGCAATCAGCTTTGTGGTGGACAGCATGAATATGTATTAAATTTCTGAGAATGCATGCTGTCTACAATGAATCAAAAGCATTTCAGGCCTGTCAGAAAGGCTGTTAGTGGAGGGAAAAGTCCCACATGCCTTTCCAGGTGTGAAGGTGCTGTGCAAAGTCTGTGAGAAGTGGTTCTTTTTTTCAGTGTTGTTCCCAACAAAATAAGAAACTTACAAGTGCTTCATCAAACTTCTACTAAAAATAAAACAAAAAGAAACAGTCCTAAAGCTGGCACAGGTCTACACTGTGAGGCCAAAGCAGGTGGTTCTCTCCAGAGGAGGTCGCTTCAAACGTGTCACTGAAAAAGCCTGCTGTGAAATGAATAAGCTCCTCACAACAGGTCAGCTGTAACCATCAGAGACCATGTTAATTCATTGTGTAAATTACATAATTTGAAATATTATTTATAAACATACATGTACGTATATATAGACAGACACACGTATGTCTATACCAGGGGTCACAACGTGGTGCCTGGGGGCACCTGGTAGCCCCCATGGACTACCTAAGGTGCCCGCGGGCTATGTTCTAAAAATAAAATTAGTCAAAGTCAAAGTGGGTCAAAAATTGTACTGTTTCTGTGCTTTTTAAATCAGTTCCACCTGCTACGGTATTCAAAGAACTGATTATTATTACATTGTTGGGGAAGTCTGTATCAAACAAGTAGCTCTCCGTATGACTAAGTTCCCTGGAAGTAGCTCTCAGTTTCAAAAAGGTTGGAGACGCCTGGTCTATACTGTATATACAGAAATATCTACACCCTATCTGATTTCTAAATTTATTCCCACTTAACATCTTACATTAATGCATTTAGCAGACAAGAAGAGGATTAACAATCACACAAGTGCACTTTAGTATCTTTAGTAGCGGTGGTGATAACAAATGAAGGTTCCTTTTAGAGAATGATCCGAGGAATTTAGAATAGATTAAAGATCCCCTGATGCTGCGAGTAAACCTGTTAAACAGCTGCCAGAGGAGACATTTAATTGTATCTTTTACTGATCTTCTGGCGTGTGCACTGAGGTGTGGAATAGCTTGAACAGCTATTGAGAGGTCCCACTTCCCGTTTGCTGTGCAAACATTGATTGAATATAATCAGCGATGGGCAGTAAGTAAGCTCTTCCTCCCTGCGTACTCCCTGTCTCTTGGCTCACCAGAATGAATAAACCCAGGATTATGCAGAAGCCCTGAGCTCTGACCACTCACTCTGTGTGATAGGATTAAAGCGGAAACTTTTTGTACCTGTGAAACCCTATCCTCCCTGCTCCCGCATTACAGAGGTCTGTGAAACAGACACCTCCAGCTGCAGGGCTGGGGGCCGGGGGGGTCACGAATTCTCAGCTATGGAGGGACAGGGTCTGGGCTTCTTCCACCTTTGGGAGGTGGTATTTCTTCAGAAGGATAGAGCATATATATTCAAGGGCTTTCAGGTTTAAATTAATGGGATAAAAAAAATGAAACAGAGGTTCCTCATTTTTATATGTTTAGTGGGCATTTGAAATTATAGTTTGTTTGAATTTTATAAATAGTCGCCACTTTCTTTTACTAACTTGAGGCAACATCTAGGTCAATGTTTAATAATCGTAATGGGTAGTTTTTAGCTTTTTGCTCGGTTCTTGTTTAATTATGGCTTTTTCTAGACTTTTAGTTCTATTTTTTTTAAAGAAAACATTTGGAGTAATTTCTAAAGTTTTTATGTATATTTTGACTGACATCAATCTATAATAATAATAATAATAACAACAATAATAATAATAATAATAATATAATGGTTGGATATTTTAAGTAAATGTAAATGCAAGAGAGATAATTTATAGAGTAAAGTAAAAGGACACCAATATAATAAAATATGATTTACCAAATCAGTAATATGCTTTGATCTGGACCTATAAACATGCACAGCTCCCAAAGTAACTGTGCTCTCTCACACACTAGTGCTGCGTGATGCTAAAAGGTGGACAGGTTCTTTATTCATCTCTGTCATTAATCTTAATTTGTCAGTGAAGGCTGAGGTGAAGGTGGAAGGAAGGAGAGATGGAGGTGAAGGGGGTGAGGAGGAGGAGGGGGGCTAAAAGGTAATTGCACCCCTGCTGCTCCATTATGGTGTCATTCCTCTGTTAACAAAAGATAAGATCTTCTCCAAATCACCTGAAGCCAATTCTCCACTTTACCTGGACAGGGACAGAGAGAGAGAGAGAGAGAGACAGAGAGAGAGAGAGAGAGAGAGAGAAGAAGACAGAGGGTCTGTCCAGCCATGTAGGAGACAACATGAGATGATCAATCTCTGCCTGGATTTTACAACCAATCAGTTCACGTGGTAATGAAAAATCCTGCTCTGCATCTGATGCTGAGTGATTTCATACAGTTAGTGTGATGGATGGTCAGAACGCGCTGAGCACTTTCCCTGCTTCGTGCCACTTGACACCAGTGCTGATTGATGCGCCCCTGATTGACAGGTGTGATAGATACCAGTGGGAGAAACACAGAGAAACACAGTTAACCTAATGACACAGCACCGGGTTGACTGAATTGGCGCCATTTGACCTGGACACAAAAAGAAACACACACGATTAGCAACAGTAAATCTCAGGGGGCTGTTAGGAAAACAGACAGCTCTGTCATACACTTCTGGGAACTCTGGTAGATTTCAAATATTTTCAAATACTCAAATCTGTAGGTGTGTGGTAATTAACTTAAACAGGATTATGTTTTTTTTCTGACTCTAAATGGATGATTTGTATGAATGTGAATTTGAACAGTTGTCTCCATATGTGGCCCCATGATGCACTGCTGAACTGCCAGGGTGTAGCCTAAAATAAATGAGTACACGCTCAAATATTTTTCTTGTCTTTTTGTAAATGGTCTGTACATATATTGCCATGTTTACACACTCCTCTATCATTGACAACTGACTACCCAAAGCACTTTATACTACAGGCATTTGCCCTTTTCTAGGGCTGGCATAGAACTGACCGAGACTGGAGTGAAACGCCAACCTTACACTTCATTGTTCCTTGAATCTGTATTGAAATGTAATGATCTTTGAGTTTCAATTTACTCATAGTTTATTATCTGTGAGACCTGGGCCTATTCAGTTACTTGTATAGACAACACTGATATTCTCACAGGAATGCAGAAAGACACATAAAGATTTTCTTCAACAGCCCTGAGTCTCCATCTTTTTTTCTTTTTTTCTTTTTTATAGTTTTTATAGCTGTCATGCTTGAAGAATAGCTCTAAGTATTTGCAGAAAATAATTACTAGTTTTTGGACCTATGAAGTGAAACTGGACACATTTCCATTGCACATCTAATGTACCACAGCACAGTAGTTTGGACAAGGTGTAAAACCACTGCACTACCTTCTACAGCCACCACATACATTTTGCATCCAGTAAAGTTAGGGTAAGTCACCTAATTATTGGGATGTTTACTGTTTACCTCACCTGGACTGGCATGGTGGATGTGTTCTTGCAGTACAGTAGTTTTTACAGCATTCAATGAACTTGATTATATTTGTGACCTTGATGTTGCTGTGTGTTGAATCTGTCAGCATAAAAGCAAAGACCTCACCTTAAGGTCCAGATATCACTGTTTACTGACGTGGTGTGTAATAAAACCAAGGTGTGGGCTAAATAATAAAATGCAGTAGGACTAGTGACTCATCTTTGCTGGGAAATTTTCCACTATCTCACATGTAATTGGTGAAATGATTTACTGACCACTGCTTTATAATGGCCACTGACTACACACCTTCAACACTCCTAGGGTGGAACTAGTTTTCACAGCAGGAGTGCCACTTTAAAGAATGTAGGAAAATGTGTATTTAATCACCTACTTTGCCTTTTTTATTTTTCTTTATTTACCCATGTGATGTCTTGTGAGTACCGGAGTACTTAGCCTCTAGTAAAACCTGTTTAGATGTCGTGTTTTTTACGTAAATGGATCATGGGAAGTTTTAACGTTTTTAACAGTCACAACTTTACACCTCTTGAACCTGAATAGACCCTGAGCAGGGCACAGTGCTAAAGCTGAAACACCAGGTGGCAGCATTTAACAATTAAATAAATCAAATACTTATACTACTGCTACATATTAAACACAGTGGAAGCCATTGCAATCCAGGTATTGGTAAAAAGTAGTTTATATTTAATTTAATGCAACCAGAAAATATGAGGCATTATTAACTAGATTTTTAACATCAGAAACATAAATAAAATGTTTTGTTCTTTTGTTCTTTGTTTTTTAAATAAATTAAATGTTCCCATTAAACATGTGATGTGATGTAACTTTTTTTCAGCACTTTCAGGGTTCATCTTTGTCTCCCGGAGATAAAAGGTTTTGGGTGAAGGAGAAGCTGTGGTCGTCATTGGAGCAAGACATGAATCCATACATCACAGACTCTCCGCTGTAACTGAGACACTCAGTCAAAGACTCCAATCTGTTCTCCAATCCATAGGGCCATAAAAACTACAGATTCCAGCAGTAACAGACTGGGACAGGACATAGAAAGTACTACACTGCTTTGTCCAGAATCTACTCATCCTTATCTAGAAATGTTTCAGTTTCCGGGTAAATATGTTTGACTTATTGGCAAGAATTATAAAAGATAAACAGTTGTGTTAAAGTGTTAAAGATGCTCCCCTATTTTCTGTATGCTGCTGTACATTGAGTTTTCTTTATGACTATGTCTCCTAAAAAGCTGCTAATGCTGCGTGTCATGAGTGCCTGTCATGGCTCTCAGAGCCCCTGACAGCACTGAGTGCCTTTATAGAAGCCAGATGGGAAGAGGTGCTGGAATAAAGTGCATCAAGTGCCCCCTATTGAGCTTTATGAACGGATTAAAGGATTTGCAAAGCCCTGTCACAAGGCCGTCAATCACTGTCTCCACCGGCTGAAATTTACAACACTGACCGCAGGGGAAAAAAAAAACAAGAGGCTTTTGTCATAAGGGATATAACTTCATCTGTCAAGTGGTTCACCACATCAACACCTTGAGCGATGAGAATAAAAAACAGAGATTGGAGCCACGATACAAGGGACTGCACATTTTCACGGCCTCACACAATACCTGCAGTTTTCCTCCAGGAATGTTGCTGCAATTCAACACCTTTACGCCTCTGCTCCACTCTTCACATTTCCCAACTTTCCTAAGCTATGAGTTGAAGTGGCATCTAAGTCATTCAGGGTGCATGGATTTAAATGCTCCTCCAAAAAAACAGAGACTCCTTAAATGCAGCATTTGACATCAGCGCTTAAAATCTGGCATATAAAAACAATACAGCCTCTACAGGGGGCGATGTTCTCTGACAGCCAGCTGGGACACATGCTGCCTGACTACTGGAAGAACAACAAGTGCTTCAGGCCAGTTTACATGTGTATAAAACAATATGTCTGTAGAAAACCAGTAGAGGACGTTAACCAGGTTTTTGGTTCATCAAAAAGTAAAAACTAGAATGTGGTTTTAAATCCAGACATTGGACCATGTTGAAGTTTAATTCTTATGCCTTTCAACATCAACCATCTTCAATCATCAATCTACATCAATCTTTTAGCCTGTACTGGGCTAGTAGTCACTCTGCCCCCCTCTAGAGATAATCTTTAAATACAAAAATATAAAATTATTTTCTGATTTTTTTTCTTCATTTTCTTGTGTAGGATGTATAAAACTGCAGTAGTACTTCAGTAGAGCAACCAAATACAGCTAATGTTATATTTGTATAATTAAAATTTCCTTCTAGAGGGAGACAATGCTTGGATTTGAACCCACACTCCAGGTTCCACAGGTCATGTCACTGTCACAGTCAGAAAGTCACATGCTTAGTTTCAGCTGTTATGTTGTTATATCTATAATTATATATATATATATATATTTGCATCCATACTGTAAGTATGGATTCAACTTCCCCCATTAACCCCCCTTTAATTATGGGTTGATATCAGCTTTCTAAGTTTGTTGTTCTGTGTCAGCTCATCACCTCCTGCCTGAGTGTCAAAAGAAGGGAGGAAGAAAAGGGAGGTTAAGACGGGAAGGAGAGAGCAGCTGGCAGGAGATGGATCAGGGTGGCTGAAGGGATCACCTTGCCAAATCACTGTGAAGGACCCTGCTCTGTGCACTTAGCGTCATGGCTGGAGCCAACATGCAGTGGGGTATAGGTATCCCTGAGGCGACACTCAGACTCTGGCCTCCCTACCATTGTCATCTGTCTGTCTCTCAGCCTCTTCATCTAGCAATCTGCCTGCAGCGAACTTACTTCCTCCCTCCACATTCTTCTTCCCTCCATTACCCTGAGGAGGAGCAGGGGAAGTTGTGCCAAAGGGGGCTTCTAGGTGGGGTCAGGGCTGTATCTATGTCAGACCCTAAATGTTCGGGTCTTGTACTAATTAGATCATCTGTCAAATACTATAAGCCACCAGGACGTGATATCCTGCCTTATATGCCCTCTAAATAAAAGGCGGAGACCTGTGGTCTGAGCTCCAGGATCTATGACAGTGATAGGATGCATGCACACCTCAGTAAGCAGAATGACAAATATGTCATCATCCCAAGACAGGGTCTGGCTGGGCCGTTTCAGTGAGTGCACCCGTGTCAGGGTGATGTATGGACACAGTAACACAACCTCGGAGAGGGCATGGGGGAGGGAGGGAGTGTAGCGCTGCCAACCTGCCTCACAGGTTCTGAGCAGGAGAATAGGGGCCACATGTAAACATTTGAGATGTGTCACTCATTTCCCCCACCGCTGATTTCTCTCATACCTGGACACTGCCTGCCAGCACCAATTTGTTCTCCACTGGAGCTTTATTTAACTCTGTTTCTAACACTGTGGATTACACCTTCAGAGGTTTGTCTCACAAAACTCCGCCCTTTGGCTTATTGTACGTTTTTCCAGAGCTTCCGGAAAGCCTGCTCTGAGCCTCTTGATGGGTATAGGCTCGGGAGATCATTTGTGAGAAAGAGTGAGAAAAACACTACGTTTTTGAGGAATTCCTTCCCCCGGGGATCACTAAGTGTTCTCTATCTCCCCTCAGTCATTCAGAGAGTTGAAACTGGAGATTGTAGCTGACACTTCTCTCACTTAGAATCTATCAATCCATTTATAGAAATAAGTGCATTTTTCAAAAGCTTCATTCAATGTAACCAAACTATACGTTTCTCTTGAGAACGTTCTCTTTTTATTGCTTAAAGATGGCTGAAAGACAATAACATAATAAGTAATTATTGTCCTTAAAATAGAGAGCTCAAAATATGAAAACAGAATTAATATTATGCTTTATTATCATAAATACCATAAAAAAATTAAAAATAGTAAAATTAAAAGATTTTACCTGAAGGCAACATCAAACAGTGTTAAATTTTGTGTATTCCTGCAAATCTGATTGACCAAGGTAATCAGTGTCACAACCTGCCCAGCAGAGGCCTCTCTCCACACTTGAGTCAGAAACCAAAAACCCCTGTCACCATGGCAAAGTTGTATTGAGACAGAGAATCCAAAGACACAATAAAATTGGAGATGTATGGGAACCATCGAGGTAGAAACGTCTTCAGTGATTTATCCCAGCATGCCTTTCCCACTTTAGGGACTCAGACATGTCTACATGTGCAGATTTAAATGTGAGCTACAGGTGACGGGGGTTTAAAAATGACCCTGACAGAAACTGTGAAATATGGCGACATGAGTGTACATTCTGTCAAATGGGTAAAATATCATATTTATAACACCGTACAGTGAACCCCTGCCGGCCCCTGGACCACTGCCCGGCCCAGTAGAACGCTGTGGAGAAGTTTTCCCTGATAACTGAATCTGTTGTCTGTTGTCTATTTCTAATATCTCATGCTTTTCAAATGCTTTCTAATCCTTTAAGAGTGACACAAACACTTAACAAAGGAATGCTTCTTCACTGAAGCACAGCCCACTGAGAGCAGAGGGGAGCTCTTCTTGCCATGAGATGTCAAAATAATCAGCTCAGGAGCTGGCAAGACCTCAAAGAGGTGCAGAGCCGTCATGTACAACACAGCCAGAACAGCACCTCAAGTGTGTGTGTGTGTGTGTGTGTGTGTGTGTGTGTGTGTGTGCGTGTTCAATGTTTTTATTTAAATGCACAAAGACTCTATTAACTACAACAAACAAGGGAAGACAGAATTATGAACCCCTTAAAATGAATCATTAACTAAGAACCTTCCCGGAGTTTTTAATTAAATATTTTAATTTAATTAAATAAATAATATCTGTGCAATAATCTGGGCATTATTTGAATTCAATCTGTGCAATATTTTGGTCATAATTTTTTGCACTAAACTAATCTACTGTGGAATATGTGATTCGGTGTGTCATTAGGAATATTCTAAATACGGCTGAACTTCAAATTCATATTTTTGGCTTTACATATGCATGATAATATCTGATTCCATCTTTTTTAATTAAAACAAACAATACAGTAATGAAGTACTTCAGATTGTAGGATCCTAATGCTGAACTTTACATACAGAGACAAAACAGGTATTCTTTTACGTAACTCCAAGGTCATAAACATTTACTGAGTTATGGATCAAACCACAGTGAGTTATGTCTTGAGCAAAAACAATAGTGAGTTTGGCCAAATCAGATAGAAATATACCAAGGACAGATTCTATAGATTATAAAAAAAAATGGAATTGGAAACAAGTGTTTAGGGTTAGACAGAAAGAAGACACATGTAATCCCCAATCCCTGTAGCTAAATACTACAGTACATTTAGTACTATAATATTTAAGTACATCCTGAATATTTTCTTAATTTATTTTTTGTAATTTAACCCTTATTTCTTGTCAGATGTAAAGTTTCTGTGAGGTACTTTTATATACAAAGCACATTATACCATTTCTACATAGAGTAAATATGTTCTAAAATAAAACTTTGAAATATGTTTTGATAAATTATGATTTCTTTTTGTTAGACTACAGAACATCCTGGCCTTTGCCGAGGAAAATAACTGTTCCAGCACATCATGCAACACAAAACCAGGAACAGGCTGAAATACACAGACAAAAAAAGTCATTTTGAAAGTTCTGCTTTCCTGCTCCATAAAACACATGCAGAAAAGTACTACACATACAGTGATATTACGTGATTACTGTTTAATACTGTGCCCCGTGTCTCCACCACACATGAACATCCAGTGCTGTTGACAGTAAATAAGAGTCTAACCTGTCCTGCAGGTGTGTTTCTCCCTCCAACGGCTCCGGAGAAACAGTAAAGTGAGAGCAACGTGAAAGCGTGTGAGGTCGTCATCTTCACTCTCACTGTGGAAGGAAGAGAGATTATGGAGAAATATCAGTTCATGAAGAGACTGTCATGGCCCTGCCAACTTTTCAATCAAGTCATGTACTTCCTCATTTCTACACAAGCTTTTCTCTTCAGGATCAGCGTGCAGAGTAAAATTGCCCGCTGTTGGGAAACGTCAGGTTATATGATACGGACTTTGGCAGAAAAGTGCGATGAAAGATGCTTTGTCTGTGAGAAGTTCCTTTTTCTGTCATGCAGAAAAGCTGACAGCTCCAAAACCTCTGGTATGAGCCAATTTTTGTCGTTGTTTTTTCTAATCTAAATCAACACAACACTCCTGATCAGTGCATGAATACACTGCACCCCCGTGCTGCCACTATGACAGAATTAACACAGAAACACATCATACATTGACTATCCTTTCACAGCGGTTTGGTTATATGCCTTAGAAGACACACAGCGTTTTCGTGCATCTGCAGCTAAATGAACCTTTGCTTGTTGCATCAGTCTCGGCCACGATTGATCCCAAGATGACTTTTAAACCCTCGTTCATGTCCGAGGTCAGAGTGTGCACTTCAGCAGATGGCTCTTTTCATTAAACCTGAGTGCCTGATGATTGGGGTCTTCATTACAGGCTCCCCACTAATATGGGTCTGAGATGATTGCCCATGTGGTGGTTAAATATAGTGGCCAGACAAGTTGTCCCCCACTGTGTAATGAGACAAGTCACTAGAGCTGGGACCATTAGGCTGTCAGCGCTTGTACCATTACACACTATTAAAAACAACACAACTCTGTGATTCATCTCTCATTAAATTTATTGGATGGAAAGACTGATCTAATTGTGGAAGCTGTCCGACCCCGGATTCAGTGGATACTTTTTTGTACTGCATAATAAATATTAAGGTTGTTGGTGAAGTACCAGATTTTTATATAAAAGGGTGCAAACCTAAAGTAGACCACATGCAGATTGGTGCTTTGTGTGCTTTTTGCTTTGTGTCATAGCTATGGTCTATGGTCCCGAGAACAGAGAAAGACTAATTTAAATTTTAGGTTCTGCCATTATTCTGAGAAAATAGTTTTTGAGTTGAGATTTCAATATTCAACAGTTGGCAAAATTTAAAAAAAAAAAGTTCAGAAACAAAATGTTATGATTTTAATTCAACATTCTGACTAACCTATAAATGTTAAAATGTTCACACCATCTAAAGAGTGTTAAATCTGACTGTGAATTTTCTGTGAACTTTCATTTATTATAAATTTAAAAATGTGTAAAATGTGTGACGTTTCACTAGTGGTTGTCACATTTTTCTAAGTCAACATTGATTATAAATCTATCTGGTGACTTATGTGTCGAGTAACATAAACATTTTGGACAAAGTTATAGAATGAGTCTATGAACCAGTGGTTATTAATTTAATATTTTACTATTTACATTCTTTGTCTGACAGTGGAGAAATATCTTTTTCTAGTTCTGTAGGAATCACAGTGTTTTAAACACATTTCCACAATATTTTGAAGCATTAGCTGTGAATGTGTTAAAAAAATGTCCTATTTACAAAAAGATGGCGCTGCAGAAAAAGGTGTGGAACCACAGTGTTAAACCCTAACCTCCAACCAACAGTCCCGCTGCTCACGGTCACAGGTAACAGAGAGTTGACGGGACCTGACCAAACATGTCCAGACAGCTGAGGAGCACCGAGACAGAGACACAAAGCATCTGTGTCTGCTCATTTGTGAAGGTCATTAATGTCTAATCATATTCAAATGGCTCCTCTGGAGCCTGTATGCAGATGAAGTTCTCAAGGACTTGCCCTACAGGGTTTGTCCCAGGGCAGCTTTCCCCTCCTGGTTTAAATCCCCCATGGGCTTGTGAACATGTCGGGGCCCATCACCCTGCAGACAGGTAGGCAGGTCTCTGACTGGGGTCGTCCACTGGACTGGCAGACTGGGAGAGCTACTGTCCCCCTCCCTCTCATTGTGATTTAACTGCTGATCACAAGGCCCATTAACATAATGATAAGAGATAGTGACACCTCCCTTTGAATTCTATTAGGCAGCCTGAAAGCTGAGTGTAATGAAAGGGATAATTACACAATTTATTTAGGGAAGGGCACTGACAGTAGCACAAAGCTATCAGACCTGGGCCTGACCCACCTCATTAGGATGGAGTCCCATCAATCTTGATGTCCCTGTCAGTGAGTTAGTCGCTGGCAGTTTAAGGTAAATAGAAAAGTGTGTCTGCACACAATTTGTTTACCAGCCCATCGAAGCTCGTCAGGGGGCTTTTCAGAAACAATTTTTGTTTGTTTGAGCCTAAAACATAAACAGAATTTGAATATGCCTGTGAAAGGACATTTAGCATCTATTCACAACCCCTTTGTCATAGCATTGCATGGCTAATGTAAATCATTTTTTGACTTCAGAAAAAATCTCCACCGTTTATTGACTTGACCTTAGATATTTTTTGTAGTTGGCTATATTCTATTTATTGAACTCCTAACCTTTTAGCAAGATGGTACAAATCTATGTGTTGTGGTAAGGTAGTGGTTAGCATTTGGTTGATGCTCCTTTCTGACTGTTCTGTTTTCTAACACCATTTCATGAGACTGTGACACACACACAGTAATCAGTGTAATGTGTCCATTTCACATGTACAGTACTGTCCCTCAGTCTAGGTGTGTTTTTGAAGCCAAGGCCTGAAAAAACATACTTTCCTCTGTGCTGTATAAAAATACCTCTTTTTCAAGTGGAGGCATGTCTGCACACTTTAATGGATGAGCAGCGCTGTCAGTCACACACACACACACACACACACACACACGCGTGTACGTGGGCATCCTGGATTATGTCACACTGCTGGTATGCTCGTCCTTTGACAACGGCCAACAGTTATAGTGAGGCAGAAGTTGTTTTTCTCTAGAAACCCAACAGGAGTTACAACGGCACAGGGAACAAATGAGCGATTGCTTCAGGATTGTGCAGCCAAGTCCGTTTCCCCTGAACTGCTGCATTCCTTGTGTTTATAGTTGACACACACACTGTTTGGGGTTGATAACAACACATAGCATATGCTGCGAGCTGATTTGTTTGAACACTTGTTGGACACAAACAGATCCCCACCCCCCTAAAATGTATTGGGCTGCATGCATTCAGGATTTGAAAATATAAATCCATATTTATAAAGTGAGAAACTTATGCACGACAATTGTTTCATAGGCGGTGAATGAAATGCTGAAGCCCGGAGCAGAAGTTGATTGTGATATAATTACATGCTTAGGGGCTGATCAGCTTATCATTGTATTACATCTCCTCGATTCAAGCAGTTTAAAAGTGTTACCTTTTAACCCCCTCCCCTTTTAAGCTGATAGCAGCTACCTCAGAAGTGAGGCGAGGCCTTGAAGTGCAGGCTGGGATTAGTGACAAACACAAAAGCAGCATTTGGAGGAGGGCATGCCTGACTCTTTTAAAGGGATATATTTAGAGCCTTCAGCCACAGATCATCTGCAGCTTACGTGAAGAAAACTTGGTTAAATGTGGTTCGGACCCATTATGTGGCTCACTGTGAGGGGTGCGTTTGATGGTTTAGGCCCAGTGAGGGCTCCTGACGTCTCTGTCTGTCTGCCCTCTCTTGTCTCTATATTGGTATGCATCTCACATAATAGAAGCAGGAGGCAGGGGGTCTCATTAGTGGCTGGGTGAGTGTTGTTTAGGTGGTGTGTGGGGGCTGTCACACACACATTCCTTTAGGCAGATGCACCGTCATGTAGGAATGATGCTGAATCAATGTGGCAACTCAGAGCTCAGTGAAGAACCTGGAGTTATCCTTAATACAATAAAACATAGATTTGGATAAAAATAATATTCTTAAGATACAATAAAACATAGATTTGGATAAAATATTCTTAAAAGGAATCAAATCGCATTACTAGAAGTTTACCATTTACAGTATATTACCTGGGATTGACACTTTTTCTGACCCATTTATTTATAGTATTACAATTTAAGGTTGCCTAAAAGTCATTAAAAATGGTAAAAACAAGAGGTAGATCTTTTTTAAATTGATATTTTTTTAAATTAATATTGTCACAAACTAAAATATTTCTATCCTGTAAATATAGCTATTTTAGAATTTTAGTTATTCACAATTTTAATTTTTTTTAATTAAACTTTAAATGACCCTATATTAATGATTGTTTTTTATTAAAAATACATCTCCATATACTGATATACTGTATCATAATATCATTTTTTTACAGCATTGTTGAAAGTGTACAACTCTTAAACAGAGAAGTGGCTCTGCATTATAGTAAACCAACTCTGCAGCTTCACATCGACCAGTGGTGTCAAGCTTTTAATAAAACAAAAATGCTGTACCAGTTCAACCATCTCATCAACCGGTACATTAGAACTGTACTAATAGAGCCTCAGTGGAGGAGGGAGGAAGTTCATGTTGGTCAACCATAACAGAGTTGCACACTTTTCTGTGTAAAGCTTCTAAAGAGGTCCTCTCAGACAGGCATTAGAGTACAAATGTTCTCCAGGTGGACTCTATCTTTTCACAACAGGATCCTCAAGTGACGTAACCCTCACATTGGGAGACAGCTCCCCTTAGAACTAGTTGCAGTGACTGACAAGTGGAGCAGACGTGGTTATTTTCAGGATAACTCACCACTGAATGATCTCTTCACTTCCGTCTCACCACCAGAAGTCCGGGCCGTAGTGGGTAAAATGGATTCCCCCTGGGCAGCTACTTCCTCTGTCATCTGTCACCACTTCCTGTCCTGTGAAGAGCAGGTAATGACAGCACACAGGTGTTACTCGCCGGGTGGTATCAGTGCAAAGAGGCAGCAGCCGGAGTAGAAAACACGTTCTCCAGCACATAAACTGCAGTACTATTTTTGTTGTGTTGTGTCAGTGGTGTAATGTTGAATTATCTCTTCATCTCCTGTATATTCCCTGCAGCCTTAGCGGTGAGATCCAGCAGTTGCAGTCAGGTCAAATGAACCATAATCATGTGCAAAGTGGTCCCTGAACCGAGCTAAAATGATTACATATTGGCCGTTACTCAGATATTTGTTCTGCTGCACTGCACTAAGAAATTGATGTTCCATGAACCCTGAATATTGTTCTCATAAGGTCACGGTTTGGAATTTCATGTAGGCGATGAATGGCTGCAGATTTATTGAAGCCATTCTCAGCAAGCCTGCCCACTGTACTTACAGTATATCTTTTTTTTTTAAATAAAAAACTAAATAAATAAAGTTTTCCCAACTTATGTACAGGTTTTAGAATAGTTTCTGTCTCAGAAACTCAGATTAAAGACAGAAGAGCCGTAACTTGTTAGAAAAGTGAGTGTTTCTGATGTGAACTGTTCTGGTTTCTCAGCAGTGTGTAAAACCGCTGCCATGGTTTGTTATGACAAAGGTCACGGATAACAGATGATCTGCCTACAGTTCTCTAATGTGAGAACAAAGACTTTGTCAAAATATATTCCAGCGACACAGTGAGCGGGGGGGATAAGTTACATTGTTGTGAGGATAGGTTTTCCAGACGGAGCGACGTGAAGACAGGCCCTGCCTGTGGATTTAGTGGCACTCGTTCTAGTCCGTTAATCCTTGTATCTCTCTGATTCTTTCCACAGGTTCCTCTGTTCGCAGGCTTTACCGGCTCTGAAGTCACTTCTCTTCCTGTGCCGACCAGTGATTTCTCGCCCTGTTACACAAACAAAATTGTTTTTTTATTTTGGATAATTGGAGGGATTGTGCAGCTTATAATTCTATTAGAACAAATAACATAGAGGCAAATAAATAAATGATAAATACAAATTCTACAAAGGTATACTAAAATAAGATTTTAATTTAAAAAAAAAGAAGTTTCAGCACATTTCACACCTTACAAACGGCTCACGCGCTTTAAAATAATCCACGTTTCCTGATTCTGATCAAGGATCCCACACTATATTCAGCCCAAATATGGCCATCTTTTTATGGGCCCCCGGTGGGGGATGATGAAACCAAATCAGGTCATGCTAACTGATAGACATTTGCCTCAGCTATCACTTGCAGGCCTTACAGCTGCACAGTGGCTTCCCCAGGAGCTGTCATCGTATTGTCCTCTTAAATATTTAACTTCCTCAAGAGATGGACTTGTAATATAAGAAATGATCCCTATAATGCCCACTGACTGCTACACACAGATGTGAAATTTCAGGCTAGACCAAGACTGATATCAGGCCCCCTGTGGCCAAGCTATCATGTTCCCCACCGGGGTCAGACACGCAGTCTCCCCTTTCATATAACCCCTCAGATTTGGCTGTAAGGCAGTGTTATATGGCCTGTGGAGAATCTTTAGGCCCCGGACACATCTTACTGTTTGAAATCCTAAATGCTTTACAAACCAACAAATTGCTATACGAGGCATCCTTTAGGTGACTAAACACCTCAGCATCATCAGAAATAAGTCATCACAAATAAGACACGGCAGCAAAATGCACGATCTTAGAGGCAGGTTAAGAAAACAAGGTGTGTATGTGTGTGTGTGTGTTGGTCGGGGTGAGAGAGAGGAAGTTTTGTCGTTCCTTATTTATCAGTTAAGATCTCACTCAGCCGCTAATGGGAGTTAAGTTCCTCACTTTGCTGAGTGCAGCTCCACACAGCAGTGATACATCATCACGTCACTCACTGTCTAAAGTGGAGAAGCCTCCAGGTCCCAGACTGGAGACGACGTCTTTGAATGATGATGTTGCAGTTGTGCTGTCTGTGCTTCACCTAACTACATGCCTACATGCCGATAGAACCACGGTCCCACATTTGTGTTTTTTATGCTCTTCTTATGCAGGTGTTTTTGTGGTCATTGTCAATGAAACTCAGTTCAGATCAAGACAACAATCACACCTGCAGTTGGCATCACATGACCTGCCAGTGGAGGTCATGTGATTTTGTAGTGTTACAAAAATAAAACAACTGTTCCTGTTGAGGGACAGACATTTGAGGCTGAAACCCATTATTATGGGTTTAGCCCACTAGGCATGTACTGGGACTGAGGCCACCCTTACACTGAGGTAATCTGCATGGTGCGAGCCTTCAGCCCCCGGAGGCAGGGGCAGCACAGAGACATGGTAGCCTGACTGATATTCATGTGCAGCAGGTAAATGTGCCCTAAGGGCACAGGGCACCGGAGTGTTGCATTTCTGGGAATTGAAAGGCAAAACTTGGAAAATAGAACCGAGCGGATGTGGAGGTGATGTTTAGCTGTATGCAGAACCTGAGCTTTCATTTGATTGGTAGAGAACTGGTGACTTCATATAAAAATGTCACTGGTGCATTATTAAAAAAAAAACGCAAACTAAGAAAATTAATATAGCCATCATTTTACTGTTGCTTAGATTGACCAGTGTAACAGATATGTATAATGACATATATGCATATGCTGAAACTTTATAAATATGTATGTATATATGTATATATATACATAGTTGCTACTGGTTACTACTTTCACTACTTCATAATTTAAAAACATATGATTACAAATTTTAAAGCGGAGGTGATGTTTAGCTGTATGCAGAACAAAATTCATTTTGGTTAAGTGTAATGTGAAATCTAATGTAACATTGTTAATTATAACTATATGTTTTACCAAATGTATTAAGTTGACTTAATATATATATATATATATATATATATATATAGAAAGGGAACTTTTTGAAAAACAAGAACACAGTATTTCAACACAGCTAATTTGTAAGTGTTTAATAAATTCTGGTCTTCGTCTTAGTTTTTGTTCACGGATCTGTTCACTGTCAGAAATGAATGTCCAGATAACAGGTTGACATCAACATTGTGGAAATAAGTTAAAGGTCCGACTACTTATTGAAATGAATCTAATGGAAGTGACAAGCAGAAAATGTCTCCGTCGTACATATTTTATTACTTTGAATCTACATACCTTCCGATTACTGCCTCTGAAACATCGACAGCTCCTAGAAGATAAAACATGTTTATTAAGGTTTGACCCGATATGGTGAATATTTTAAGATATTTATTTTAACTAAAATTTTTATTTTAAATAAATCTACATTACTCCAATCTAGTTGTAGAAAAGTGATAGGGGTAGATCTATTTCATTTCATTTTACCATTTCCATTAAGTGATATCAGGTTAATGAGAGACTTTCATAGAGTACACTTGGCACACGAATAAAGTATTGAAAACACAGGAGGATGGAGTTAAAAATAATAGACCTTTATTCAAACGTCAACATGAGTTTAAATAGGATAGTCACAGAAGTTTCAATCTAAAAATACATTTCAACTGTTCTTCTTATGAAAAATAATTTCTGTACATATGTGTCTCCTTCTTTGCTTCAGACAACAGGTCGGCCCAGCTACGCCATTACAGTATAGACATATCAAGAGAATAAAAAGGCTTCAATGTCAGGTCAACTACATTATAAAGAACATCAGGACAGTGACACTTGTTGAATATTGAGATTTAAGGCTCTGCAGGTTTGGATAGACTGTAGTTTAAGGCACATCAACAACAATATTGGATGGAAAAAATAAAAATCCACATTTCTTCCTGCAGACAAACTGAGTCCAGACACTTGGTGTCAGATATGTTTTGCAGTGACTACACCTCTGTTCCTTCCCGGCTGTATATGAGGTTATTAACACTGAAGTGGTTGGAGAGGCTCTGTACTGATGTGTAGTAGTTGATTCTGTTGTTGTCAGAGTTCAGAGGGGAGATCAGAGTTGGAGAGTAAGAGCCCAGTCCAGACATGCTCTCCCTGCTCTGGGGCAGTGCGCCCAGCTGAGTGGTGCCATAGTCCCGCTCCCCGACCCGCGAGCCCTCCGTGCCGGCCAGCAGTGAGTTTACGCTGGATACGAAGCTGCTGAAACACGGGCTGTGCTCCGCGGAGGGGGGCGGCGATGACTTAGGCTCCGAGGCCGGTGAGCCGTGCAGGCTGGGCGGGGAGGAGCTGAGCAGGCTGGCGGTGTCGGCGAGTTTGTGTGCGCCGTCCTCCGACTTGACGGGGAGAGAGTTGCTGTCAGGTCCGCTGATGTCAGCTCTCCTTTTCCTCTTTCTTCTGAAATTCCCGTTGTCAAACATCTTCTCACAGTTGGGATCTAGTGTCCAGTAGTTTCCTTTTCCTAATGAAAAAAAAAAACCCCAAAACGGGTTAGTCACAAATTTACGCACAAACATATTGTATTTATTGGTGAAATTAAATAATAACAGCGATGCAAAACATACACTTCGGAAATAATTCTAACCAATGAAACGGAATAATTTCAAAATAATTAATATTTTGGGGAATGAACCCAAGGACTTACCGGGATCATCCTCGTCCCGGGCCACCTTCTTGAAGCAGTCATTCAGTGACAGGTTGTGTCGGATGGAGTTCTGCCATCCAGCTTTGCTCTTCTTGTAGAAAGGAAAGTTGTCGGCCACGTACTGATAGATCTGACTCAGGGTCAACTTTTTGTCCCGTGCGTTCTGGATGGCCATCGCAATCAGTGCGGAGTACGAATAAGGAGGCCGGACCATCTTGAAAAGTTCCTGCTGGCTGGAAATGGACAGCCAGCCCAGGTCTGCTCCACCAAAGCCGGATGGAGGTGGAAGGAACTGCCTCTGGTTGGAGCCGTATCCAGACTGAATGTAGGACGTGCCGTTGTTCCCGGACAGGTACGGAGAGGAGTTGATGCCGGGGCCGTTCAGCCACAGGTACGGGTTCGTGGATGGAGACGTGTAGTCCCCGAGGCCGTAGCCGGGAGGATGCGTCGGAGGCCTCTGCGGGTGATGGTGGTGCAGGTTCTGCTGATAAACACCGTAGTTGTCGCAGTAGACTGCCATGTCCAGGATCTCCTGTGCGTTGTGGTGCTGAATGGGACTGCTCTGCTGGTTAGACGGCTGATGCCCAAAAGCGTTCATAATCCGCGCTAACCCAAAAAGTTCCCAAAACCGTATCGTGTCACTGTGCGTCTCCCTCAAGACTGATCTCACCCTCAGAGGGAGGAGTATTTATGCGCAGCGCCCGCAGCCTCTCCAGGTAGTCCATTCAAGAAAAGTTTTGGGATGGTCACACCTCTTTTTGTCTCTGTCCCGGGACAGCCCGTGGTGATCTGACTGTCTGCGTATCAATGGGTATCGATACTGCATTCACTAATGACATTCTTTCTCAAGTATTTTAGAGGGGAAAAAAAGAAATGATCCGTGCGTAATTACGCAGCGCAACAGACCTGGTTCAGTTATAATAAAGAACAGAAGGACCAAAACACAGGATGAATCTTACTTAAAAAAATAAAAAATAAAAACTATATAAAATTAATTAAACATTGAACAAAACAAAAATATCCATCCGATAAGGTATAATAACATTTAAAAATATGAAATATAAATGTATTTAATGAAACTTCGTATATTGAATAGGTGTCTGTATTTAAAATAAAAATGTCTTTAGGTTTACTGTCATTTGGACAGCGTCAAGTAAATTCCCCGGCCGGTACTCGCGCACAGAGACCGAGTCCATAGCTGCCGAACCTTCATCAGGCCAGTGT
>NC_024314.1:4028901-4035551 GCF_000523025.1 Cynoglossus semilaevis
CAGTGTCAAACCCAAACACGAGCCACCGTCTCCAAAAAAGACATTCGTTTGCAATAAACACTTCACAAGTGCCGCGAGTTTAGTGTCAACAGGTGACTCGTGGATGAAAAATCCCTCATGCTTCAAACTACGAAGAACTGTTTACTGTAAAGACAAAAAAGGGGCAGTTTTGTCTTACCTCATGTTTACGTCTCCAGAAAATGAGGAGTGACGTCACGATGTAACTCGAGTCTGAGGATTAAGTAGTCTGAGTAAAAACACCTGCATAAATAAGGTCCATATTTGTTTTTAATTTTCAGCATTTGACGTCTGACAAAATACCTAAATATAGAAACGTTAGAGGAATTAATTGTTTGCCTTTTTAGTGAGTTCGTCATTAGGTGATGCTGTCTTAGTCAGGACTACAGTATCGACTGTTGATGTGTGAATGACCCACACATGAGCACCGAAACTACTGTAGTGAACACCAACCGCAGGACTACACCTCCTGTTTTTACCATTCTGTCCGTTAGAAATGACGCACTTGTTCTAATGGAGTTCATACTGTAGAAGCTGCAGTTCTTGGTCCTAAAGTCAGAAAAGAGTTATAAATCGGTGCTTTGGACAGACGTGGACATTCAGTTGCTCCTGCACCAATTACCAGAACATTCCTCCTGTCCATGACCTTGGTGGACTCTGAGGTGTTGTGTGGACCACAGACTGGTCAGAGCAGAGGCCCTGTGGGGACCGTATGGTAGAAGTGTGTTTAACCTTAAAACTGAATATATACTACAAGTACAGCTAATTACTAATTACCAATAAAGGACTTCTTCATCTGAGACTAAATGTATTTATAGTTTATATTTATCTCATCGTATTTTACTATAAAACAATTTTATAAAACGAGGACAGAGGAGGCTGGGTTTGTTTTGCGAATTTTCTGCAAAAAAAAAAAGCACATCAAAAACAATATTTTTTCTTTTAATAAATTGTTTTTCTTTTAAATTATTAGAATTATTAGATAATTTGGTTTGTGAGGCATGGATATGTTATTTTAGATGTTACTGTATAATTGAAAAATGTCCCTTCAGGGAACAAATTATGTGTGAAACATGTATGCATCATGTTATTCTAATGTAAATTGATGAGAAAAAAGTATAAAGTTCTAAATATTATTAATAAAATAATTTATTCAACCATTTCAGTATGTTAACATGAGGCCTACTGTGGTTTCAGCTTCATGGTCAGCGAACACAGGCTCAAACACAGAAACCTGTGGAAAAACACCACGTCGTAGTTTACCTTCATCCCCTGTTTCCTTAAGCTTTCCGAGGTCACAGGTTGGAGCTCGGCCTTAAGACGTGATGTCGATCACAGAGAGGTCAGGCAGACAAAACAGAGAAACGGCTGCAGAGAGTGGAGGAGGTGGAGGGAGGGGTGGGAGAAGGAGAGGGAGACTGCTGCAGGTGAGAGTGCCATCATCAATACTAAGACTTTTCTATTCTGCATGAATCAGCACATTTGACTACAGGGATCAGTACAGTTTAGCACTCTGTGGAATTGTCTTCAGATTCCCAGTAATTACATGCTCCTCCGTGTGTCATCCCCTCTGACCAATCACTGTTCGGCCCTGACTGTGTGTCTCCTCCATGCGGGCCAAAGGGCTGCAGCCCTGCAGACAGTGCACTGGCTGAGGGAGAAATACGGCCTGTCTGGCTTTGTGCTTCACTGCTTCTCACTGCATTAGCTTAATTCTCTCCTCCATTGGGCAGATTTATATATATATATATATATAAGAATATATATATATATATATACATATATATGTGTGTGTGTGTGTGTGTGTACTATGTGTATTATATATACCATGTTACTGCCTCTACTGTGGCCTTTAAATACAGCAAACCTGGCGTATGGGAGAGACGTCAAGTGGTGTTGGGAACAGTGAGATATTTCAATTCCAAAAATTCAATCAGCCATTAAATAACTGCTGCTTTGAATCGACTGCTGTAGAAAACACTGCAGACACGGTGTGATATAAGACGCTGTTGCTATCAGGAGTGTTAATATGCCTGTGAAAATTATATACACTCGAGTCAAAGGCTTCTGCCACCGGTCATTACTCATGCAGCCTGTGTGCTGAAGCAGACAGAGCGCACTGAGACTATTTACCGGATGAGGGCAGCATTGCTTTACACTTGCATGCCGCGTTAACTTCACTAAAATAATCTATCCATCAACTGCAGCGGGTCCTCTGGTGTGCAGAATACATCAGAAGCCAAAGATTCTTTTTTTAAGTAAATTGATTTTAATCATACACTATTTAATATATATTTGATTTAGATTTTGTAGTAAATGGTAATGAAAACTGTCTGGATGTCCACATTCCAGATGCAAAGATTTCCCCTTAAAAATTTAACACTTTCTCCAATAGAGATATTTTCTTAAAATAGGATTGTGTAAAGCCAAAAAAAGTCATAACACCAACAGTAGAGTCAAAAAATAAGGGCTTCCAGTAGGAAAACTTTACCTTAGGCTACACAGTGGATGAGTGGTGGGTGCTCTCCCCTACAGCAAGAAGGTCACGGGTTTGATCTCTTGTGGTCTCCCTCTGTGTGTGGGAGTTTTCTCTGTGGTTTCCTCCCAAAGCACAAATACAAAAATGATCAGGTTAACTAGGCACCGCTACACTGACCACAGGTGAGTATGAGTGTGAATGGTTGTTTCTGTGACTGTACTGCACTCACCTGATGACAGCTGGCTGCAGTGGCTTCAACTCCCTCAATGACCCTGAAAAGAATCGAAACAGTAGAAGTTAAAATGAATGATACTTTTGACTGTGACACTACTCTAGGAAACATTGACTGTGTGCAGAAAACAACAAGTGGATGGACAATGGAACTAGAGATACATCATTCTGCCCATGTGTTACATTTTTGTTCTAATTAAACTTCACAAATAAATGATCCAAATAAATGTTAGTTTTGACAGGACTGTTATATTCACACTATCTAAAATGATCATGTTGAAAATTACTGAGTAATCTGGTGAGCCATGAAAACCAAGATCCTTTTCTCTTCTGAGAGCTACCTTTTACAAAATATAAATAGCTGATAGTTCCCCATGTTGTGTAACATTTATTTTCATAGCTCATTACTATTATTATTATTATTGCTGTTGTCGTTGTTATTTGGTATTGAATAATCAAAATTATTGGTTTGAGAGTTTGCTTGTATTCAAATTTAAACTGTTAAATGTTAAACTGACAAAATAATAATATTGTAACCTGTTATTTTTTGTGTTATTGCCAACAGTTTTAGTGCTTTAGTGCATTGTTATTGCACTGTTTAGTGCACCCAAAACAAATCTCTCTACTTCTGCTGGGACATCAAATCCAGGACACATCTGAGTTGTTTCCATGTGGTGCAGAAACTAGCTGGGAACCCTGCTTCCTCATCAAAACACTCCTCCTCCTTCCTCCCCTGATCTGAGGTACGTATCCTAGCAACACATCTCACAGACTGTCTGGGAAAACCCAGTGCTTCATAATAGTCTGTGCTAATATAGATCACCAACACTGGCCTCTCTCTCTAAGTGAGAGAATAAAGCCGTGTACAGAATGCATATTTTGTATATCATAGTGAAAACAGTGCATGATAATGTACAGACTAACAGCTTTACTGAGCTTTACAGTCTGGTGTGAACCAGATTGTTCACTGCTAGGAGCTGCCTGTGACAGTGATGGTGACAGGAGAGTGATGGAGGACCTGTCTGGAGTGTGTAAAGTTGGAGGCAGTACAGAAAGAAACTACATTTAAGTGTTTGATCAACGACCCACTGACTAATAACGACAGATCAGAGATATGCAGGTAAAAGTGTAGAATGTTGCAAACCACTTCATCTGTGCAACATATAGTTCAGCTTCACTGCTCCTTAAGAAAGTCCACACGCACGAGTGATCATCTGTTTCCGTCTGATGTCGTGTCACGTGTCAGATCGTCTCCACAGTGTTGTTGACTTCCATAATTTGGCAGAAATGCTCCCCTGAGACCAAGTCAACAGTTGTATTTTAGTGATTGTCCTGTGATTGAACGCAACTCATCCAGTCAGTTTACTCAACCACTCAGAGCCAGCACACTTTGGACGGAAAAGGTCCTAATGGGCCACGAAGACGCCATCTGTGACACTGATGCACCGTGTCGAGGCTGTACGTCTGTTTTTGACACTGCAGATCCAACGATACAAGGTGGACGTACAACGATACAAGACAAAAACTTCAATAGGAGATATTCAGTAGATCAGTGGAAGGTTTGGACTATGACATGGGGTTGTAGTGAGATTGTGGGGAAAATAAAGAATCACAATTATTTAAAAAATATTAAATAAAGTATCTTATCGAAAGCTTAACCCTTAACCCATGAAAGCAAAATTCACAATGTATGCCCTGCAACCCACACAGGCTGCCACAGGAGGCGCTATTAGTATGTGGTCGTATGTCTGTGAAAATTCTCATTCACCCAGGTCATGTTATCCATAGAGTTTAGTTGTAAGCAACTGTTAACTAAACTCTACGGATAAGTATGTGGTTGGAACCCATGCCCTTCTGCATTATGTTAGGACAAGGAAATATTTTTAAGAATTGGATGTAATTTTTACTTTTTTGTAATTTTTATTAATGTTTTCATATATATAATGTATCTATATATAAAATCACACATCATTATGACATGTTTTTATTTAAATTGATATTTTAATATTAGTATTCCATTTACAACAGGTTCCTCATTTTCTCCAACCTCATGAATGAGAACGTACCACAGCAGCCACCAACCCTGTCTATTACTGCTGTACTCGGAGGGAGCATCCAATTTAAGACGAGCCATGAAACCCCTGCAGGTAGTTGTGGATATACGCACCGCTGCTGATTTATGTAAATAAAGTAGTTTTTCATTACTCCAAGGCAACATTTAAGAGTACACATTTGCAGCCCCCCCACCCACCTCACCCCCACCCCCAGCTCCAGGCAAATGAAAGCATGTGAAGAGGGAGGGGAAATAATAGTCATTATTCCTGGGCTGAAATGACAAATGCGACGAGGATGGAGTGTGTTGTAATTATATTCTCCTAGAGAGAAGACGCCAGCTCATAGCTTCTCCCTCACAGAGATCCTGAAAATCCTCTCAATTAAGCCCAGCATTTTCCCTGGTGCTTTAAAGAAGGAGAGGCTGAAGCATAAAGCCAGGCCACAAATCACCCGGAGCCCATTGAAATAGCTGCCAGTTAACTACGTGATATTACCAGCGTGGAAATCTTTCACCCTTTATCCCTTTCAATTGCCAGGCTAGACACCCAGGCTGCCCCGGGTATTCTTGATAAACCAATAAAGCCAGCGATGGAACTTTTTCTTGTGTTCCGACACATTTTTGGACATATTTTATAAATGCGGCAAACGCTGATTTATCTCAATGTTACAACTCCTCCACGGAGCTGCAGCAAGAACCGCATTAAACATTTAGCTGCAACAGGAGAAGTGAAAACAAATCTCTCTCATTTAAATTAATTAGTAATCAAGGCTGATGAATGACCATAATCCAATCGATGTAGTGAGTGTATATTTGGCAGCTACTGCAGGACCACTCTTATCAGCTCTTTATTTGTGGACACTGCCATTGTTCTGAGCAGAAACTGGAACAACTTGGTGTCAAAGCACACAAACTGCATTGAGGGCTAGCTTCCAGGAAGAGATGCAGTGAAGGGCAAACTTCACCATTTGAAGTAAGATGTAGTATTAGGGCCACACTGAAACAAGTATTAGATCAGCGGTTCCATTTTACATTCGCAGGCTTTATGAAACCATAACAGTAATTTTGCCAGTGTTATTTTTTTTCCTCTTTATCTTTGATAATTTTTAAATCTGTTTAAATTGAAATCAATAAATAAATAAAAAGAAAACTGTTGCTGAAATCCATCCAGTACGGAGTAGCGCTCAAGAGTTATTTTTCTGTTACAGAGGGTTCCATCAGTATGAGGAGAGTCTCCTCGCTTCAGCATAAAACCTTCTGTCTGCTCAGGTGCCGCCGCGGGCTGATTTACAGCTGTGCCACTTTTAAGATGATAATGATGTTTTCTGTCTACGCTCTGCGTGTCTGAAACTCTCATGTACTCCGTCCTGAACTGATGTCTCTGAGGGACCTCGCTGCAGAAGAGCTCCATCCTACAACAGCCTGTACCTGCTGTCACCTGTGCTGTCACCCCCCCTTCACCTCCCCTCAGTTGTTTAGGGCTTCATTTGGCCCCAGCTACTATACTTAGGCTGGAGGCCATTGATTGGCAATTAGCATCAACTCTCCAGTTATCGGCCGGCTATCGGCGCTCCATTTTTCTGACCAGGCACCAGGCTTTAATAAACACCAAAGTGTTTCCTTTATTCGCAGGGTGCGCTGCTGTGCAGTAAAGCGGATAATGATCCACGCTGGGATTCAGGTGGTCGAGCCTCCAGAGGAAGTGGGGAGGAGGGAGGGGGCGCCCAGGAGAGAAAATAATAGTGGTATGATAGTACAACTTGCATTTTTATTGAAAATTACCTGCACCTTTCAGTGGAATGTTTGCAGAGCAATTCATCACGAGGACGCACACCTTACGACCAACAGGCCAGTGAAACCACCCACCCA
>NC_024314.1:4035587-4063135 GCF_000523025.1 Cynoglossus semilaevis
CGCACGTTACGCACACCAGCCCCTAGAAACCCCCCCCCCACCCCCCCCAACACACACACACACACACACACACACACACACACACAGGATCTCATTGATCAGCCATGTTCTCATTGGGATTCAATGGATTTCTTTGTTAAACAGCTGCAGGCAGAAAAGAAGGGAATGATAGTAGAAGGTGTGGGAATTGTACCGAGGAACTGAGCACTAACCAGGAAACAACACAACAGGATGTGACCAGACAGTCTGTGTTGTGGACCGTGGACTGGAGTGGCTCTGGATTTTTCTTGCTAAGACCTGAACCTGGTGTGAAGAGCCACTAGATCCAGAGTTAAGTCAAATGGAAACTGAAAACTCTGATCTGAGGTGACGTTCAAATTGACTGCATGGTACCATCACAGGGGGCGCTGAAAGCAGAGAAGCAATGCACCAGACCATTCGGAACTCTGTTACATACAGCTCTATTATTAAATTAACACTGAATCATTTCCTTTCCAAATTCCCCATTTTTTCCTAGAGTTTTATTTTGAGCGGAGGAAGTTCTACCATCTGACCAGGAAATCTTGAGGTTTGACAGCAAATGAAATTCCAACTTCATGAACTACATGCTCACATACCTATTTTTTCCTTTCAAATTTGCAATAAATAGCAGAAAACAACTTCCCCTGACAAAATGTCAAGGTCATTTTCAGTATTTCTAATTAGGACATTACAAAAAACAAAAAAACAAAGACCAGATGCTGCGGTGCTGAGGTGGATACTTCCTCAAAGAGACAGAACTGACAAGCTGATCATTTCATGGAACTGACAAGGGGGCCTGTGAGCACTGCTGCCAAATGTACAATTAACACAACGGTTTGAAAAAGCCAGGTTGAACAGCACCAGTTTGTGGCAGCAGTGAGCAGCTCCAGTCAAAATACCAGCTGGAAAATAAAAGAGAACAGAATATAAACATGATGGGATGGAACACATCATGACGGCTGTGTTTATATGGGAGGGAAGATGAGCAAGAAAAGCCTGTGATGAAGTCACAGCCATGCCAATGAAAGAATGAAGATGAGAGAGAGAGGGAGAGGGGGAGAGAGGGGAGGAGAGCAGTGAATCATTAGAGTTTATCAAGTGTCATCCGTGTCAGAATGACTCTGAATAAATAAACTCACTCTTTTCAATTCCTCCACCTACACTCCCAGTAACGAACACGACACTTAACTAATTAAAGAGTAATTGAGTTTAAAGTCGCTGCACAACAGATAATTACATACTGTCTCACTGGTTCATACTTCAGTCATCACTGTGGAGTCAAAGAACAGCCAATCAATGAGGCAGAAAAGGCTGTTTAAAAAAAAAAAGGTCAACCTTTGGTGTGTGAGCTGCTATCGATCTGTCATTTTCACACGATCATGAGAATAAACCAGGACTAACAGTAAAGCGCGGTTACTGCGAACCAGAATACGTGAGGCAGGACTGAGGTGTGACGCTGCCCCGTCAGTCTTTCTGTTACTGGACTTGACAACATGATTCAGGGAGAGGCTGCATTATGTGAATGAGGCTGCAAGACTCTAAAGGAGAGATGGTGTCACATATCCTTCTGTCATCAAGGCTGTCAATCAAGCAGCTGGAAATCAGGACGCACCCACGAGACGCCAATCCAGCGACTCAATTTTCCATTAGAAGTTTTCAACACAACCAGCTGCACGGGTGTGTTTTTCTACTGCAGTTCAGTGTCCTTAATGGTACTTCATTCTAGTAGGTCAATGATGTCAGCAGTTTGGACAGAGAATCGGCAAAGAATCAATCTGATGAGAGAATCTTTGAGGAATCGGATACCAAATCCTTAAGAGGAAAAAAATGACAATAAACAAAGCAATAAGAGAATCGGTAAGGAAGAGAACTGATGAGAGATCAAACAACAAGGAATCAACTGGATAATGGGATCAGAATCGATAAAGTTATATAAATTCCCATTCCTAGTTTTTCACTGCAGGCCATTTCCAACTCCAACACTTGTCACAAATGACTGAAAGGGAAAAACACAAGAATGGTTACTGCAGAGGAAATAAAGAAGCAAATCAATATTTACAAACACACATATATTTCATATAGTTTATTCAGAAGTGTGTCAGTAGTGGACTGGAAGGGAGTTGTAATAATGGAAGGTTACAGCAATTCAGGTCTAAACAACGGTACTGTGATGTGTGTTAGACGTCAACTCCACAAACTTAATGCGATCAAATCCATGTCCGTTTGGTCACAAACCCCAAAACCTACAGGCTGTGCTCTGTCTCTAATAGAACGTTAATAAAAAAACGGAATCATTATCAAGTCATTCATGGAAAACAAAAAGAATAAAATCGTATATACAAACCTCTGTACAAAGTGGGAGTATGAATAAGAAGTAAATAGAAAATGGGCCTTAAATGAGACGCAGGTCGTTGGTATAAAACTGCTGGTCGGAGTTCATCTAACCGAGCACAATCTCATGTCAAGTGTAGTGGTGGCTACATGTTCAGTGACTACTCATCTGTGTAACACACTCCCTGCTGCAGATTGCATTTGTCTTCAAGCTGGGGGTCCAAAGACAGAAGGAAGATGACAAAAGGGATGGGGCGGCGGTGAGGTATTCATCTTGTCAAGCTGGGATGGGGAGCGAGGAATGTGTGGGTAAAAGCAAACGCTGCTCAGGGTAGACTTTTGTTGTGTTGTCTGTGTGTTGTTTGGTCCTACTCTCAGCCGCTTTGTTCACTGTACAATTCCTGAATCGATGGATGCCTGCTTCCTCGTAGTTTTGGGAGGAGGTGGGGGAGGGGTCTTGCTGGGCAAAGGAGGCGGGAAATGCTGTAAGGAGACAAAATAGCAATGATGAGATGCACAACACACAAGAGACAATCTAATTTTTTTCACAAAAATTATACTGTTTATTATCAATTTTTTAACATATTCCAGGTATTATTGGCAGAAATTTGAACATGAAAACAATGCAGGCTTTATATCAGATAAAGCAAAAAAAAAAAAAAAAAAAGACTTTCCAGATATAAATCCTCTTCTCCTTTATATACCCAAATGCGTTTGTGTTTCCCAACCAATAATATATATAAAAATAAAATTAATTTACTAATAATTTACTTAGTGTGAAATCTGGCCCTGTTTTGTGGAACACAAAACTAATATACTTAGTAACAGAAATTGAAGAAACAAAACACACAAAGGTCTAATCTTCTACAGCTCTCACTCTCATTATTATTTATAGTTAGCTGCTGCTACTGCTAGCTAGGTGAAGAGTATTTAATCATTCTACTTGTCAGTCACATTGACAACTGTCTCACGGCACATTACAGTGATTGGGAATCACTGCTCCAATGTACATGTTAATGGACTGTGAGGAAGAAGCCAAAGTATTTATTGTTGAAGAGTGACAGCACTAACTGCTAATTTAATAAGCGCCCAGTGTAACTAACTGCCTGTGGCATTTCAGTCACTTAAAAGCTGAGACACATTTATTTTTCCAGAATTTCCGTGTCTCATGGCTGCTCTTGTTGCTGGGGCCGACAGTTGTCCTGGTAGCAGCTAAGTGGTGCTAGCTTATATAAGTCTCTGTAACATTTAATTTAAAAAAATGATTACAATTCTGCTAAAGAAGTATGTTGAGCTTTTAAATTTTCCTTAAGGTTATGATTGGCTGTCAGAAAGGTAATAACAAGAAGCACATCTAACTTATAAAACTATTAGAGCGCTACATAGGAAAGACAGTTCTAGACCCTGCTGGCTAGCAGTGACACTGCAGTCAAAAACAGCTATCCTTGCTTTCTTGGGTTCAGACTGTCCGTCATTGTGTCTTGTGTATTGGCTGCAGACCCTGAATTGAGACACAGCAGAAGAGCGATGCCAGACAGTGACATCAGCAGCGCCTCCATCAAGGACAGTAAATGAAGAGTGGCTGTCACTCAGGCTCGGAGCATCTGTTCTCACTACTCTGCTGTCAGTCTGCTGCCACACTGCGTGTGCCCAGGCTCGGTTTTACTACCTGTCCACGGACCGTGACAGTAGATAAATAAGATTAGTTAACAGAGTGGCGAGGAGAGAGGACGCCCAGAGTAGACGTCGCTGAGTATGGAGAGATGAGCCGCTTATTAACAGCAGGGGAGCTGCTGATGGATGTGAGGGCTAAAGCAATCATCCAATCAATCACGTCTGAGCGGTGGGCCCGGCTGCGGGGGACCAGTATAAATAACAGAGGGGTGGACAGCAGCATGCAGGACCGGGCTGATAACTAACTGATGCCTACACTGGTGTGTGACACAGATAACAAAAATAAGGCACACACATAAGACAAGCAAACACATGGACACGCTGGAACGTGAAAACAGGAACATTAGCACAGGTCACACAGGGATGGGGGACAGTGGAGGTGGTTAACCCAAATGTCAAACGCATGTGGTGGAACCTGCTTCTAATATACATGTGGTGCATCATTAAGGAGCTCCTCTCAGACCTAATTAAAACACCTACCCTCTGATGCGGAGGGTGCGGCGGAGGCGTCGTGGGACTCGTCAACTCTTGATTATCTAGCAGGTTGCCGTAATCAGCCGTGTTGCCTTTCAAGGGTAGAGGGGGAGGGGTCTCGCCCTTGTCGGAGCAGCCCATCCCATTCAGCTCCAGATCTGTGCAAGTACACGAGCTCAGATTTATCATCAAAACACATTAGTGTGGTTCAAACAGTGGGTCCTGATAAATCACTCGGCTCCCTCCCTGCTCAGCTCCCGGTTTTCAAGACTAATTGTATGTTTGGAGAGAAAACCAGGAAAAATGAGATTAGTTAAAATCGACTGATGAAATCAAGAGAGAAAAATGTCTGCACCTTAAGAACAGCATCGGTGAGGGGCGTCAGGGAGGGTCAATAACATCAGTTTACAGAGTAAAAAACAAGTCAGTACCACAAAAGACTACCGTATTTTCTAGACTATAAGTCGCTCTGGAATATAAGTCGCACCAATGCCCTCTAGCGGCTGTCAGTGTGAAAATAACAACCATGTAAATTTTCAGTGGGACGGGAGTAGCAGGTACTGGTACACAAGCATAGATTGCCCTCTAGTGGCCATCAGTGTGAAAATAACAAACGTGAAAATATATATTTTAATATATCAGTCACACTTGAGTATAAGCCGCAAACCTAGCCAAGGATGAAAAAACGTGTGACTTGTAGTCTGAAAAATGTGGTAGTTGATTAGCTGTTAGTGTTGCATCATGGGTAGTTTGACCAAAAATGGTTGAGAGTATGTGCCCTACAGGGATAAATAGCTGCTACTTACTGGACACTGCATGTAATGTGCTGAAAGAGAGTTTGCTCCTGGGCGTGATGGGTGGAGGTCCTGGTGAGGAGGTGGAGTTGGAGGAGGCAGAGGGAGGCCCAGGAGACACGGAGAGGCGTCGATCTCCTCCAATCTGGCTGAGAACTTGACTCTTTGGTCTCTGTGGTCTCAGGGGGCTGATCTGTGTAATAGTGTGTAAAGAGGAAGTAGGTATTAGCAGACGTATCAGGGCCATTACTGAGCACTTAAGGTGAGAGACCACTATTACAGAACGAGTCGATTAAAATGAGATCAACGCTGTCTAATGAAATATGACATCAATTAAAGACGCACTACCTTGTGTAGTATACTGCTTATTTACTATGACAGAGGCTCAGAACAAGGGAGTATTTAACATGTTTCCTAAAGGATTTGCTGGGAAAAGAAAGTCAGAGATATAATGATGTATTTAAACAATAATGTTCATGCAATGAAAAAGAACTATTTTCAAAATATCAATAACAAAGATAGTCTTTTTAATTTTGTCACAAACCAGAGATCAACGGAATATCTTTTTTCTTTTTCAAAAAGCCAGTTAACTTGCACATTTAAACTCCCAGAATGTTACTTAGACCTTTTGTTTCTTTCTTCACTCCAAACCTTTCTGAAGTATTTGAGGTATTTAAGGTATACTTAGTTTAACCGAACAGAACTAAGTGGATTGGCTCAATACTAAAAACCTTTCTGTGTTTTTTTTTTAAACAAGCTTTTTTGTTTCTATTTTGCCTCAGTAAAATAAACTAAAAAATATTAAAAATGTATGTATTTTAGTTGTATTCTGCACCACATACTACCCTCTCCAAAAACATTCCCCAGAACTGCTGGATTCACTCCTGAGACCACAGGGTGCTTCACCCTTGACCCCTGAGGCAGGGAGCTGGTATCATGAGCAAGACGGCTCCATCACTGTCAGGGGCCTCCTTTGGATCTCATCCCTGTGCTTATCTTAATGCAGTTAGCTAGGGAACATTACCACTGGGCATGCAGAAGAGGCCGATGCCTCCACTGTAATGGACATAGCGTGTGTTCGAGCACAAAGGCACAGTAGTGAGAGAACGAAGATACATAGACACGAGGGGAGCAGTTCAGGAGTGGAGCAGCTAAAAGAAGGAAAAGAAGTTCAACTGAGCTAAAAACGAACTGTGAGTCCACACCAGAGAATGAAAACAATATGAATTTCCAGAGACTGATGCTAAAGAGGTAAAAAACTGTGGGAAGGTCTATAATGGAATTAGCCAAATCCACATATTTGATCTTGTTCAGTTTTGCGAACAAACAAGGTTTAGTTACACAGAAGGAAAAAGAGACTCTGAAAGCTTGGGTGGAAAAAAGGGTTTTCTGTTTTTATCATCAGCTCTGTAATAACACAGAGAAGAAAGAACATCAGCACGCTGCCTGAGGGAGACTCCTGAGCTTCAAACACATTACAATCCACACACGCAGGCAAGCAGATTTATTATTTTTTGTTTCTGCCACTAACATCTTCCTCATTTTCCTCCGTTTGAACTCAGCAGATCCAAATACAAGTAACATAGTAGGACAAATTAGAGAGAAAGAGAACATTGAACTACAAAAGGGTTCAGAGAGGAAACATAAAAAGAACAAATTTACAGAGGGAGGAGCTGCCCTACCGTCTCAGAGAGGATGACAGCCTCGGTGGGCTGCATTTGGATTTCTGTCGCCTTCATCTCCTTGTCAAAGATCTCCTGATGCTTGCTGTTCCTCTTCTCCTTCTTCTTCTCTTTGCGCTCCCTCTCAGACTCGTCCCTGTCCAGCTTGTCCTGAGATTTGGTGTGCAGCTTCTTTGGCAGCAGAGGTTCCTGGGCGAAGCTGAGGATGAGACAAATTCACATTAGCCCCTCTAGCAACTGTCATTAGCCCAATGGCCTGGGACACAAGACAAGGTTGAAGTGTAGACATGAGGCCAGGAAGCCTGATGTAAATGTGTGTGTTCACCCGTCTGACGGCGGTCTGGATGGAGAGTTGTCGGAGGAAATGGAGGTGACGGAGGCCACAGACAGCGGCCTCTGAGAGGAGGGCATGGTGAATGAGCGAACCATGGAGAGTGGGCGGGGCCCCCGACGCTCATCAGCTGCAGGCTGTCACATCAAACAAACATACGACATCATTTTCCTGTCAAAAGCTGTGTTTTCGTGCCTAGAAAAATATTTTCTCAGTTCAATCCACAAAGATATATCTATATATCTTATTTCCTGTGTGTTAGTCTACTGTATTTTCCAGACTATAAGTCGCACTTTTTTTCATCTTTTGACTGGGTTTTTCTTACATGTTCGTTAATTTCACAATGACAGCCACTAGAGGGCACTGTGGGGCTTATAGTCCGTGTTTTTTATTGCTCACTTTTTTATTTCTTGCTCACACACTTTCTGTAGAAGTGACCCAGGGTCACGTTTGACTGTTAGTTATACCTGTATAATGATCATGTGACAAATAAAACTCCATATAATCCGTCAATATATCTGTGTCAAACCTGTGTTAAATATTTTTGTTAAAATGTTAAAATATTTTTCACTTTTTTTACTCCTGGATTACATTTTGAGTCAAAATCCAAGTTTAAAATGTGCCTCACAGGACAAGTGGACATAAATACATGGCAAAAGAGTGGATGATTGCAGTAACTAACATGCAGTAAACTGCCTTTAATTGAACAATTACATTAAAACAAAAAAACCCAAAGACAGAACACAACCCTAATCTGTTATTTGACCGGTTTAATGATAAATCTGCTGCATTGAAAGTGTCTTTCTGAAGAGTCAGTGGACATTCTCATTATTTCACTCTGAAAGCTGATGGATTTTTCCCTGTTTGAAAGGTCACTGTCCTCTCCATTTAATTTGACTGAAACAGCTCAGACAAGTGGAGGGGAAAGTTGGCCAAGCAAACAACAAAATCTGTAATGAAGGCTAGAGGTGGCTAACGGTTACCTGCAGCACTGCAGAGGATTTACTGCTCAGGTAAAAATGTAAGAAATCTCTAGCTCCTCTAAAATGTTTCAAATGTTCTCAGGTTTAATGTTGGCAATTCATGTAAAAGGAAAATAATCTCCACACTGCCCTCACCAACTGTGGCAAACAGAAAGGTCACAGCCAGATTAAACCAATTTACCAGGGTCTTTGCGCCGTACTGCTTCTCCACCTTCTCACGCAGCTGCTTGAAGCAGGCCTCCAAGCGGTCGTGGAAGGGCCTCAGTGCCTCCGTGACCTTTTCTCCGTGAATGCGAACACCTTCGGCGAGGTGCGGGATCTGGTGGAGCAAAACAGCAACGTAAGGAACCTTTTAGGCAGCAAATAAAGCTCGGGAGCCACGAGGGGCGAGTTAAGACGCTAGCTCTACTATTGTCAGTGGAATACGTCGGCACACACTGTATATCCAATTTAATGCACTTGACCTTGCATCCCCCTCGCCCCTCTGGGCTGTGCACACTCAGCACGGGCGATGAATGAGCATCACGTCAGGTGAATCCGTGTGCACGAGGACAGAATATCAGAGCGGCCTGAACCGGATTAAAGCAGATGTTCACACAGGAGGTTGTTGCCATGGTATCTCCCTGTCCTACCTGTACTTACATCTCATCACAGCACAGGTCTAACAAACACTGGGATGACACAGCTCGGACAGAAATCATGTAAAAGTATGTTGGTCTGTGTGATGGTAGTTTTTTTTACTGCCAACTGTGTGGTGAATACAGCTGCAATGCACCTTTTCAACTCACCGCTGCCTCACACACTGTAAAGCAGCCTGTGAATAATAACAGGGGCAGCCCATTTTTAACAGAGGCAGCTCAGAAACACACACAGAGAGAGAGAGAGAGAGAGAAGGAGAAAGAAAAGTGTGAAACTGCTGAAAGCCAGTAATTAGAAAACCCCAGTGCCACATTGGGCGTCAGCAGGCTTTGCTGACTAAACTGTCAAACGGAGGAAGCCTCGTCCCTCCAGGAAATAGGTGTTTTATTTTTTCTCTCCTTCCTGCTGGTTCACATCTCAGGTAGTGTGTATTATCTTTTAAACGTTGTGTTTGCTCATGATTGGCCAGTAAAATAAAAAGAACAAAGGCTGCAATGATGTGACGAGTCAGTGAGGCTGCACAGCAACAACATTTAACCAGAAACTCATCAGAGAAACCAGAATAATATAATTATATGTTTTGATCAACTCTGGATTGACCCACAGTGTGGCTCACGGTGACACATTTGCACAAACTTTCCTTTCGTTCGTGTTTGTAGGGCGGTTTTTCTTACTTTTAAAAAATGTATTTTTACCTCAGCTCTCGGCAAAAGAAACAGAGAAACCAAGTACAGAGCAGTGTGTGAAGTGTGTGACATATGTGGGCCGGTAAAGAGATGACTGTGTGTATCTGTGTGTGCGTGTGCGTGAACCTCTTATTTCAGTGTCTTCCGGCCTTTGTTCCTGTTCTCTGAGGACCAACAGCTCCTCCATCAACAGCGCCTTCACTCAGCAGCTACACACTAACTCACTTCTCTGACGCAACCTTTGGTAAGCATCTCCAGTGTTACATGTTTTTTTTTCCAGCAGCTTTGGTGCGAAAATCTTACAGTACATATAAAAGGAAAGTCCCTTTTATTCCACCACTGTCAACACAAACTGGTGAATAGACGTGCGTCAGCTTTCATACGACCGGTAAACTGAAGTGAGCACAGGAGGTGAGTGCTCTTTATATTGTTTTACTGTAATTAAAAACAGAATTAATATTATGTAATAGGTTTCTGTGTGTAGTAGGTGTGGTTCATCTTTTTTCGTGAATATTTCGAGGACGTTTTATCAGAAAGGAGAGACATTACCAACACTGCTGCACACAACAAGTGTGTGTAAAGCTGCAGACCCCATGCAAGGATCCCCTGGCATCAAGCATCTCCATCATCACCTCTGGAATCTCTCAGAGGAGACAGGAGAGGTGACGAGAGAGCTCGGGTGAGCAGAGGGAAAAAAAATACAGAAAGGAAAGAAAAATCAGTGACAGTGAAAGCTGAGGCGAGATCCAGGTCTCCCAGGATACCCACTTCTTTTTATAGACCTTATGATGATTGAGTGCGACAGAGTGGTGGCATGGCAACAGAAATCTGCTAGGTGGCTGCAGGGAGATAAGTTCATTGTGGGAGACACTTGGGCTCAAGGTTAAACACAGACGCACATTCAGTCTTCTAATTACTTTATATAACTTTTTTTCTTTTCTTAAAGTCTTAAAGACAAATAGAGTTCTGATTTGTTAAAGTTATGTTAGTTATGGAGAGGTTTTGGCTCGGTGTTCACAGCGAAAAGGATGTTTGAAAGCTACAGAACACTCTGTACTAAACAGTGTAGCCAGGGAAACATTACTGTTACCTTATTTTTTTTTAAAAAAGAAAGAAAAATAAATCAATGTGAAATACCGGGGTGCTTGCTGAGAAGGCGAATCAAGGACACGGTTCTTTTTAATCAATGGAAACAGCTTTAAAGGCTGAGCTCTGTGTGAAATACATACAGTGTATGAAGTGTCCAAACACAGTAAATTGAACTGGCACTGGCAGGGACATTTACTGCTCTCTGCACAGCACATCAGTGGCACGGCGCCATGGAGGCCTTCATTAACCATATCTCAGAATTACAAATAAAAGGTATGCTGTTTGAGTTTTTTTTGTTTTTGAACCTGAAGAAAAAGAAAGAGAGACCAATCATGTTTGATCAGAATTATTACAAGTCTGTGGGAATGAGAGGCAACAATGTCATGTACATATAAACCTAAAAAAAATGTGTGGTAGTTGTGAATAATACTTGTCCGTCTGTATGTTTTCACTTCTGTTAGTCACATTTCTATGGACAGTGTAGTATTTGCAGGGGTTGTTGTTGATGCTCTGCTGTACATGGTCATCACACAGCTGTCGTTACCGTGTAGCAGTCTCACAGATGTCAGGATGAGAGTGTAACACAGCAGCCAGAAGTTCATGAAACGTGAGCATCTGTTTTGTCTTTTTTTTTACTAATTATAGCCAGGGAAACATCAGAGAAAACTCCCACTCTGTGTTTGCAGAGGAGCTCTTAACAATAGCTAATTTCCTGATTTCCAGCTGCTCATTTCCTCCCTAATTACTTGATGAGGACAACGTGCGTTTCAGAATAACAGCTCAGACTGGCTCATTTCTCCCTGTTTAGTTTGGAGCCGTCTCATCTTCATTTGTCTCATTTAGACAGACTCAAGATGGCTGATAAGCAAGTGCTCTGGCTCAGGCGAGCAGACAGCTGAGAGTATTTCACATCAACAACTCCGCCTCACTCATCTCTTCACCGCCACTGTGTCCACTGTGGGCTCTGTACACACATTTCTGCCGTCTGCGTTGCATGCCTCTGTGATGATCGCACCAGAGCAGCTACAGTAAAAAGGGTTTTTGTTAATAGCCGAAACATACGCCACACATTTGAATGGTTTTTTATAGCAATGGGAGAGACAGTTTCCCAGAGAAGCAGGTCATTTCTGCAACACTGCTAGATCTGCTGTGTGCATTTGTGCTGCTGCTAATTAGCACTGGACTGTGGACTGTGGGTGGAGTGAGGATTTTACAAATGGTTTTGTAGCTCTGTGTTAGCGCGGCTTAAATCTCATTAAAATGCCCACATGACTCATGAGTCAACAAAAGTGTTTGAAACATGAGCTGTCATAAAAATGACATCCATTATGCAACACTTTTCCTCCGGGTTCAACATGAAAACGAACGGAAAGTTTTTAATTGAAGCATCTGCACACATGCTCCAAACTGTGTCAGACATAATGTATTTATGAGCAGCACCTCTCCTAGCACAGTGGAACACTGACACCTTCATCAGTATTTTTAGGCAGCTTGAGCACACGCTTTTTGTCAAATACTTCAGTCACTGCCTGCCTTGACACCACGCTAGTGGCTGACACGATGCAACCCCCCCCCAAAAAAAAAAAAATGATGTGGCAACTAATAGGGAAATAATACTTTAAAATAGCACCCATACAAACCGTCTTCCTCACAAGAAAGAGCAACAGAATGGCATGAAATCAAAAATGACACAAAACTTCAGTACAAAAGGCAAAAAGTAATATCACTGCAATGGGACAGGCTGCTTTATGAAGACAAATCCACACACAGAGGTGTTTCCCCACAGATGTGAAGAGCAAAGGCGGCCTAAATTTAAACTGCAGATAAAGGAATGAGTACTGCAAATGTCATCCATTCTTTCCCTGAAGGTTGTGACTTTATAACTATTAAAGTGACATTTTTGCTCTATTTTCCTCCTTAAAATATCAACTTGAAAGTCACTGCGATGGGTTACTGCCTTATAATAGAGACAATTCAGTTTCTCTAACAGACTATCTGAACAGAAACCTCCCCGTCCTCTGCACTGTGAACCATTAGGTTCCATTAAATCTGCTCCTTTTCTAATAGGGTCTATTAGGGTAACTACATACTACATACAGGCCGCAACACCGGGAACGTAAAGTTGATCTGTTCATGTCACATGGCCACTGACTAGAGGAGAACAGTGACGTCATGTGATCACGTTGATTAGACATCGTTGTCTCTTAATGATAGCAATTAAGCTATTTAGATTACATTATGTAAAACCTAAAAAGTAATATAATTTGTCATGACTAAAATGTTGTAAAAATAGATATTAAAGTGGTTAAAAGGCCAGTAATTGTCATGCATTTCATTGGCTGAATTAAATAACGCAAAGTGTCGGTATCAAAACAATTGCCAAAAAATCTGGTATCGCCCACCACTACATCGGTGTCAGAACTCTAACAATAGTTTATTATTATTATTATTATAAAACAACAATGTTTCTATGCACTATTCTTGCCAACCTTAACTCTGAGACTCAATGCACTGAAACCAAAATGACTTTTACTGTGTTGGCGTTTGCAAATGTAACATCACATTAAGAAAAACCTTCATTGTATAATTTAAAAGTGAGGGTTTTTTTTCTTAAAGAAAAAGTGAAAACACATGAAAAAAAAGTACTACAGTGCAGCATTCTTTAGTGTATTCATCCAGTATGAGTGACCAATGAGCCGGAGACATGCTGAGTTTCATAGTAAGCTGTGAAACAGCATGTGATGTGAGGTCTCCCAACAGTCTGTGTTTGTGTGCGGGAGTGTGTGTATATTTCCTGTCTGCTGTGTTCGCACTTCTTACAGGCTCAGGGATGGTGCAATGCTAGCAAAAAAACAAACAAACAAAAAACCATGAAACACTGGTGCTGATCTCTCTGTGGAGCAGGCCACCAAACTTCACAGACTGTTTGCTTCAGCACTCTCCACACATTTCAAAAACACTCTTTTTAATCAATTCCTTTTGTGTCATTTACAACTGTTCTTTTTTTTGTTTGTTTGTTTTTTGTAAGCAAACACATTTTTTTTTTTTAAATACATTCTTAACTGCTAGCGTTGTTTCTTCACATTAGTGGTGACGGCACTTTACACACGAGACTGAATGAGAATCATCAGGTACTATCTTTAAAATGGCTGGTTCAAATAACAGCTTAGAATTAATTTGTGTCAAAAACAAAAACCAAATTTTTGTCTAACATTATCATTTGAAGTTTATACTAGAATCAAGACACGGGGAAGAATAGACTGTTCGGTGGCCTGTATCACTGACTTAGAGTCTGAACCCAAATCATTACATTTATTGCAGCTGCCTAAGTGGCACCAGCTCTGATTGCTGCTCATTTTTATGACTGAATAAAAAAAAATAGGTTTGAACAAAGACTGATGTAGGAGACAGTTGATGCTTCACCATGATCACACACTTCACACAAAAACAGCTGACCATTCAGAGCTGCCCTCTCACCTGCCAGGCGATGAGGTCCTTCAGCTTCTCTATTTTCTCAGGGTCCTCCGGGTGTTCCTGCATGTACTTGTCGTTGAAAAAGGCCTGAGGAACAGATGAGATAAGTTGGGTTTTTTTTTTTTTTCAGGAGGCGAAGCGGCGGAAATGAGGGTGGGAGACGGAATGGGAAGAATCTGAAATTGTTTAGGATTCTGCTGGGCTGGTGGGATGATGAAAATTTAGTCAGGACATCTGCCTCACCTCCACCGCCTGAACTATTTCACTCAGATGAAGCAGTGACCTGAGGGCAAGGAATTGGAATCAGCAAGTCCTACTGCATTGATTCAACAGAACTACTGCCACAGAAAATGATGTGTGCTGGAAAACTAACAGGATTTTCACAACTATCAGAGAGAAATAGTTTTTTTTTCTCTCCAAGAAACTTTGTGTTTTACAATGAATTGAGCGAACACCGAAAAGTGAGAAATCACCTCCGTGGGATTGAATGTCTCTACCAACAAGTGGGACGCTACATCAATGTGGAAATAAAAGAGTAACTTTTACAGTTATTTAGTTATAGCACATGTGTATACTATAACTATGGTATATAGTTATAGTTGTATGTGCATACAGCATGTGTATACACACTATGGTATATAGTTATAGTTGTATGTGTATACACCTACAACTCTATATAGAAAAAGAAATCTTTGTCCCTCCTTTAGGAATGCTGATTGATCTTTGGTTATATATATATACACACATATATATACATATATACACACACATAATTAGAACAATTGAAAGCCATCATGAAGCCACAGCTAAGTACCTTCTCATAGTTGGTGAAGCCTCCCATAACAGCGGGGTCCACAATCCCATTCAGTAGCATGGAGAGGGGGTTGATGGGAAGGTTGGGGTCAGTGAGATGCCTCTGCACCATGCTGCTGATCTTCTCGTTGGTCAGCTGCATCGTTTCGATGGCATTTTCCAGTGGACTGATCTCCTCCTGTTCACCAGAGGAAGCCAAGGTGTCACCAGTTATTTTGAGACTCGGGAGTCATTTTACCTTCCTTTACCATCCTCCTCACAGATGACAAGACTGACGAAGAACAGCAATGTCATATGCTGCAATGTCACTATGTCATAGTGTGTGACTTTTATATATCCTTAAATATTTGGGCCAAATAAGGAGGTCAAACTGGTCTTCCTGAAATAACCGTCAGCCTCCCATCTTTAAAACAAACCTCCTGTATCAGAGCAGAGACATTTCACCTTCCGGTCCTGGCCACCCTCACAAGTGTATGTTTTTATGACAGGAGATAAAGTATTCATTCATTCTACAACACTGGTCTGATTCTTTGCCAAACTATGAAGGAATCCTTGCATTGTTTTTACTGACAACTAAAGACCGTCATTTCTCTGTCTGAGGAAGTTGTTCTTGTGCTGCCTGAGTCCTAAGACTGTTTCATCTTTCGTGCACTTTGAAATGTAATGAAAAACTCCTGCTCCACTGCTTGAAAGCCCTTCCTGTCTGAAATATTGGTTTAACAAATCTATTTTTCTCCCGTTGCATTGTGTAATATTTCTTTCTTCACCGTCTTATGTGTAAATTATCATTTAATTACATGGCATTAGAGGTAAGGATAAAGACAAGGGGCGCAGACCAACTGAGGACACAAGACAAAGATGTTTGCAGCTGCTGAACGACATTTCTGAAGTTTAGAATAGGATTAGCATTAGCGTTAGGATAAGGATTAGGATGGCTCATTTATTCTGGATGGTTTATGAATGAGGTACAAGTCCACGGAATGTATTGTTCAGTAAGAAATTCTAAGAAAAACATAAAGAAAAGCACGTGTGTGTGGGCATTTGTTTGAAAGAACAGAAACTAAAACTAATACCACTAATAATATGCACTTGTCTTCTCTTGTAGTGTCTTGGTTGAATGCTTTAATTAAACTCAGTGAGGCTGCAGGAGTCCAGGCTGTGGTGTTTTACCAAAGACAAGCATGACAGGAGCACAGCCCCTGTGCATCTTGGGTAAAAATACCCATACACCCTGCCTCTAAGTGTTTGCCACATTTGTCAACACTGCGTGTGAAACTGTCTTAATTCATCTCCGCCAGTAATCACAGTGTCTTTACTCACACCTACTGACTCTCTAAGTATAAAAGTGCATCGTTTATCTTCACCATCCAGGGGTGAGTTATTGGGAGACGGGCTTAGAAACTTTTAACTAAACACATAAATCATGAAGCGTAGAGAGGTAATGAATCATTTTTTCTTCACCAACCATACATGAGCCCACATGTGTCAAATAAAGATGGATAGCGCACTGTCATGGGGAATTACAATTCCCAGGTCAACAAAATATGATTGGCAATTCTGAGGGAAGATAAATAAAGTATTCAGCCAAATGGACCTGTCATGAATTCAGCTAAACCCCTGTTCCACCGATCTCATTACCATGGAGATAAATAAAAGCTCTTTAAATCCTGTTGCTATGAATTCCAAAGAATCATAAGTGGGCAGCCGAGTAAATGTCAGATGCAAACGCAAGGCGAATAAAAAAATAAAATAAATAAATGCATAAAAAATGAGAGGTTTGTGCCATGGAGACAAATCTCCAATCTGTGCCCCGGTACGGCTCCGGCTAGCTTGATGAAAAGCACTGTCAGATATGAAGCCTCAGCGTGCTGAATCTCAGTCCAGTCATTAAGCTTTAAATAGAGAGTCCAACCCCAGGGACCTGGCCCCTCTCTGGCTCATCTGGAGGGCAAGCTGTCCCTGACAGCATGTTCCAGCGCAGTCTGAAGGGTTCTGCTCTGAATTAGTGCGGCGTTGGAGGAAAAACACTTCAAAAGCACGGAACCAGGAGTTAGGAGAGGGATCAAGTGTTTGTGGGGAAAGTCGTCGCAGCTGTAGCTGTGACAAAAGCCCGTTGTGGGAAGGTAAACAGCAGAGCTGCCCGCTGTGTGGGTGTCATGCGATGATGTTTGACAGCTAGAGATGCAGAGGGAGCAGAGGGTAGTAAACAGCCTGGATAAAGATACCCTCACAGGCCAGGGAGTTCTGGAAAAACCAAGACAACAAATAACCACTCCAAGTGTAGCACAGCTTCCCTTGCAGTAAATTATTATTATTATTATTATTTTAAAGTTCTCCACCTGCTGCTACATTAAAGCAGATTAACACTTTTAACAGGGTTTACTGTGGACTTTCTGTTACAGGAACAATATTCTAAATGATGGTAATTTTAAATAAATGCAGGACGAGACCTGGTGCCACAGACATCCTGCATAATCCTGCAAAGAGTTCTCGACGCTATAATATATGTAAATAGCGTTTGTTATTTTCATGAATACATTTATTTCATGAAATCTTAGAATTTTTCGACTTCACTTTACATTTATGGCATTTAATTTTTGTCACAAATTGCTGGGGTTTTTTCCCTCTATAACAGTAAATTATAGGTGACCTCTATAGGTGACCTCTATAAGTGACCCAAGCTTGAAGCAGCGACAACTGTTGCCATAAAGAACAGCCCTAAACCAAGATGTTTCAATGCTAAGTGCTAAAGTGAAGGCTAAAATCATTAGCCAGCCATTCACTTAACAGCAGGTTCTCTGTGGATCAATACAGATAATTATATTCTCTTTCTGCAGTTACCCACCACACTCCTGCTAGTTTTTTTTTTGCCCTGTGCAGCCACTTCTCAGAAATGAAGCTCCAAGGAACACCTGGAGAATCAATGTGAGAGAACGTGCCCTGTCCTTAGACCGCAGAGTGGCACGTCTGCGTCCACGTGGCTGTCTGTGCTGCTTAAGCAGACAAATCATATTGATTGCCTCTGAGCAAGGCTGTAGATCCTCCTCCTCTGATGTGGAGGCCTCTCTGGCACACAGGACGCTTTTTTTTTTTATCAACTTACCGTGGAGACTGACTTGACTTCAAACCAGCGCAGGATGCCAGGTAGTTTGTATGCTGTAGAGTAGGTGGTCCTCTCAATCCACATATTCTGAAGAGAAAATGAAAAAGACACAAAATATAAAGTTTGGGTCAAGAAGCGCCGTCAAAAAGGAGACCAGTAAAATACAGGCTGTTGAAGAAGAAGGGAATTCACCTAGAAAATGTAACCTTTTCCCACAACATGGCTGAGTGCATCAATCATTTTGATTTTGCTCCAGTAGCTATTACAGCAGTTTTTATAATATCTGATATGAGGAATCCTGTTGTATCTATTTGTTTTACTGCCAAATTAAATGGAGAAATCATGCCACAGATTCACCTGGATATTTACATCTTACAAAACAAACTTTTTCCAGTGCACTACACATCCTAACTCCTGAGTTTTCATCAACCGACTTCACCGCGTCAGTCACTTTATTATAGTCGGAGGCTTTTTGCTGACAAACACATCTTGCCTCTGAAATAAAGAGTCGACAAAAAAGGGGAACCTGTGATGAGAAATGAAGGACGGTTCTGCTGCGGCGTTGATTTTCTCTGCAGGAAACGAGGGGAGGACTAAAACTAAAACTCAAATAATATTCCAGTGACATGCTATAATAAACTTCTCCATGGGAGGAGAATTTCTAGACAAACAGAGAGAAACTTGATCAAAATATGTATGAATAAAAGATTCCCTTTCAGAGTGTCTCTGTTTGATGTAGTCCCACAGAAGTTCTGATCATTATTCAGCTCATTTTCACAGTGCTGTGAGTGAATGAGGAACCCAGAACATTTGTCAGGGGATGCCGTGGAAAAATATCCAACCTGTTTGTAAGTGGGACAACACAAATAAGTTATACTTTTCATTGAAGTGCTCTGGTATTTTCCTTCACTGGTGGCCTCCTGTCTAACAGATTTGATTTTTTTTTCCAGTTTAAAGCTTAAAATGAATAAGGACAGGCTACACTAATGTGGTAAAAGAAAGAAAAAAAAAATAAAAGCAATTACCGCAAACTCATTGTCGGGATCCTTTTCTCCCTTCCTCACTGGCCGAGAATACTGGAATTTATGGACTTCATTTACTGTGTAGAAGCTGTGGAGGGAGAAAATCAGCACCTGAGTAAATTAAAACCGTTATGGCCAATCTACAGCTTGATTCAAAGGTTGATTGCTTTGCTCCGGGTCAAACATAGGACAGGCCACATCGCTGACGAGCTCCTCTAGTAACGCTGCTACTTAGCAGAGTAGCTCTCACTTGCTGTCGGAGGCACGGCCTCATCTACATGGTATATATATAAAAATATATATAAATAAATATATATATATATAATATATACATATATAACATATATATATATACAGAGATGGTGCAGCATATGTAACAAGATTAGCTAGGATGAACTTTGCTTAAAAAGAGAAGGTTAATAGACTTTTGACACAGGGGAAATGAAGGCACTACAGCGCAGCTGCGGGGTAAGCTGTCTGAAGCCTACATATGCTTTGCGAACACCGAAACATCACCTGCTCTACTTCCATCCCGCCGACTTCTTCCCTCGCTCCTAGAAACCTACATCTACGTCTTTTGAGGAAAACCAGAACGCATCAATTAGTCCTTAAGAGTCCAATTCTCCAAAAACAATGGCATGTTCTTCAAAGAGCATGAAATGAATTCATCAACAATCATAATGAATTAAATATGAAATTATGCTTGTTTTTATTGTTTTTTTTTTAGCCTGGGCAGATGGGCTGCAACATACTGCAGAGTATGGTTCAATTCAACTCTCGCACTTTTGCTACTATTAAATAAACATCAGATGTTAAAGTTTTTTGTTTTTTTTTAAGAAACGGCAAAAATGCCTGTTTCAGGCATTTACCATTTACCAGCTTCATAGGTTCAAAATTAACACACAGATCTTTAATTATCTGCAGCAATTAGCATTATTATGTCATTAGCTGGCACGATGCAGAGACGATGGTCTGGTCAGAGCAAGGTCAGAGGAAGGCGCGCTCTGTCTGCCGTCGTGACCCATCGGCTCAAACAGCTCAGTCTCATTGCTATGCACTGCTGATATCTGGCAGTGAGCGAGAGAGCGAATGGAAATGAACAGTGAGATTTAGATGGAGAAACAGAGGAAAAACACAGGAAACTGAACTGGCAGAGGAAGGCAGCGTGTCAGAATGTTGACTCAGAGCAATCCTCCATCAATCTCTGAACCTGGTCGTCTAATCCAGGATATTACCAGTTGGATATTCTAGTCAGAAATAGCAAACAAGCCGACAGGCGGCTGAGGAGGCCACAGCCGAGGGCTGTGAGTGATGCTGCAGGTCTGCGATAAGATCTGTGCCCAGGTATATTTGCCAAAAGGTTTTTCCAAGTAAATGTCTGGGATTAATTATGTCCAGTGATGCACTGGATGGTGTTTCAGAGTGAATTTGCACAGCTGACTGATCCAGAGCATGGCTGCTGTACAGATTGGGCAAATAAGGTGCAGGCACCGGCTGTTCGCCACGGACCCGGTGCACGACACGTAGGTATTAATGATGTCAGAAAAACAATGTTGTACTTGGCACAGCGGCTAACAACAGACCGCGGGAATGAGAAAAGGTCAAGCGTTGTTTGTTTTGCACACACGTTCATTTGCATTGAGGTTTTTAACAACGGTGACTCAGTGGCCCTGAACGCACCACGCTGTAGAAAATGTAGCGTAATATTAGCATGTAGTCACGTAGCGAGTAGAGAAGTAAATAAGGCTGTGAAACGTACTCTACTCCATGCTGTGCAGGTTGGAAAGAACACATTTTTCTAATGTAAATAAACAAATATGTTTGTGGAGGATATGCTGCTCACCTCAGTATTTGTTCAGACACAGGCTTGTTGTGGAACTTGGCAGGCAGGTCTAGGATGGGTTTGACTGTGAAACACTGAATGTCTTCAGCACAAGAATCAAGGATAAACTTTACTGCAGTACTTTTTATGACCATGACAGTTGACTAATGTGGCCGTGTTTATGTTGATGTTAAGTCCCATGGCTCTCTATATGACTTATCTAATTTCAACCGACCTACTACAAGTCATTACACAAATGTAAGACACTGTCATTTACAGTAAATTGAAAACAGAACAAATCAGTGCAATTTCCCCGACTGTGGCACCAGTGACAGTTCTGCATCCTCAATGGGGACACGCCCCATATTTTAGGAACCATTATCATTAATCAAACTGGAAAAAAATCTTGCTCGTATTTTTCAGATAAACTATTTCCTGCCACACGTGGTAATATTTTCTGTAACATTATTGTCCAATTAGAATTGTGATGCCACTTACAGCTGTATTTGTGCATTTTGTACTTAAATGTTTAAATACTGAAAGGTATACCTTACTTACATCTTTGAGCCCAACAGAAGAAGAAAACCATAACAAAAGTGGTGTTTACTTGAAAGGATACACTGTCCGGATGAAGACTTGGTGTCCTCGCTCGGCGGAGTGGTCGTCTTCATCTTCTCTGCGTTGGGGAACTGCGTGAGGAGACGGGCTTCGAAATCCTCCCTGCGCTCGTACTCCTTTCCACGGTAGATGAACATTTTGTTCTGAAGAATGACAAAGGTAAACAGAGAGACGTCAGCTCTCTGTGGACACAGAGACAGGCACCAAGGGTGGAAGCTGTTGCAAATTAGAACAAATTATTTGGACATAAGGAACAGTCGCCTTGCTGACAGAGTACGGTGTCATTTCATAGACCATTTCACCAGAACATTAGCTCCAGTAACTAAAACCTACTTAGTGAAGGTAATGGAATATACAATAATCGGCCCTGTGTCCAGGCTGGGGGTTAAAACACACTCTCCTGATCTTTTTACTTTTATCATTTTATTATTTTGTTTTTCAAATATCATTACTGGGAGAGTGCTGGCAATTTACTTATGAATGTCATATTGGTTGGCTTTTTTGGGGGGTCACATTACATTACATTGGTTTGTGCTATCCTTTAGTTACTAGCATTTGTTTTAAGGCTAAATTAAGCAATTCTTTGTTATTGATTTTGATCACTAGTTTTCTGATCTTAATTCTGGTTGTGCTCTGTTTTACTTTTTGAAGTGTTTCTGGACTGACACCTTAGGGGCTGGACACTCAAATAATAATAATAATATGAAATATAAATAAATATTATCATTATTATTTGATGTTTATTTTAGAATCCACTTGAGGCCGAAGTAGAGGGTTTGGCGGGCCACATTTGGCCCTCGGACCACTGCTATAATTTATATTAGTAAAATAGTAATAGTTAAATGTTAGCCAAAAATATTATTAAAAATTCACCAACTTCCCTTAAAAAGACGTGTGCTGCTAAAAGCTGAGAATCAGAAACGCTACCAATTATAAGTCACTGTGATGGAATGGTGGCGGTGAAGGAGAGACCATCCTTCCACCTCAGCAGCTGGATTGAAGTCTTACTATAAATTACCAGCTTCATTCATTAGCATAACAGGGACATTACATAACTTGAAAGTCAGGATCTTATCATGGCATGATAGCGTCGTTTCTTTTTTTTTCTTTTTCAATTTCCTCCCTTCTTTCACAGACATTACACAATGGCTCCCGCACAAACGCAGCTTTATCCCTCACACACAGCACACATCTTGATTCCTCAATTAATTAAAGGAACTGCAGCCTTGAAATATGCCTGAGGACATTTTACATTATTTCTTCACAGATAAGTCGACAGTAGAGTCTTTTCAACCGAACCAGCTTCTTGTAAGTTTGTCTAATAAAACACAATTTTCAGCTTTTATGGAAAACTGTGAGATTCCATTTTTAGTTAATTTATTTAGAGCTTTCAGGACTGGAAGTGAATTCCTACTTTTGCGATATGCATTCCCGTCATGTATACACCCATACCCTCTGTCAGTAATTCTCGTTTTCTAAAGTCTGCAGAAGCTGGCTGTTATTGGGAAATTACTAATGAGCAATTCACACTAAAATGCTAATGTCTATTCTCAATTGTTGGCCTCCAAGGCAATTCCATATATTTAAAAAGAAGCAAACACAATGGCAGGAGGAGCAACAGCTAGAGTATCATCAAGTCAACGGAAACAGAGAAAATGCACTATTACAAAACAATAAACCTCCAGAATGGCTACCAGGGAAAAGGACTATCGAAAACAAACGGATGTTTCCTCTCAATCTGATGAGATCCAACTCATGGCAAAGATTGAAAAGATCTCGTCTTACACTGAACTGAAAGTAAATTATGTGAGAAGAGTGGTCCTATAAATGTATGAGCCTGAGAGTGTGCTCAAGGATCTATCTGAGGAACACAGCCAGTGATAGAACATGACAGCTCATATCCCCGGCATCTCTGCACGCGGCGTGTTCACCTACCTATTTCAAACTAACTTTCGCACAGCCTCAGCTGTTTTTCAAGCTGAACCCCTCGCCGAAAACTCGATTCAGCGATTAAGCAAAGTTTGCAGGTGATGTGAAAAGATGGTGAGGGGGGAAAAAAACGCAGAGACTGGAGGAAACAATGGGACTATGTCTATGAAAGGCAGCCTAACTCTATCATATCTAAAAACTCAAATATAGAAGACGTAACAGAGCATACAGATACAGGAAGAGCTCAAAGGTATGCTTCAAAGATTTCAATGCTGAAAAACAGATTTGTTATTTGCCTCTCTTTACGATGGCTGAGTTAAGACCAAACAAAAAACATAAAAGCCTCTCCTCCAACCTAATTCACCAGAGATGGAGTAAAAACATAAACATGTCCATGAAGGACATGATTCTTTGAGAGTGCAGATCTACTGTCTTACACCATTACACACTAATAAATCATAAGCAGCTAAGACCATCCACACTCTGCATTCAATCAATTTGTAAGGGGGTTGAACACAAAATAACTTTATCTGATAATTGATTTCTCACATAATTGACTTTTTCCCGAGGACACTGCCACGCCACGGCAACTCAGGCGAGATGGGCTGGGAATAAATACCCTCTGCACTGAATTAATCTCAGTTAGTAACTCATATACGAATGCTTCCACGTGGATTTACCCGAATCATTCAACATAATTATGAAATCTATCAAAGCAGTCCAGGAACAAGGAATTGGAGGAGACGTGATAAGGAGTGACTGGATTTATATTCCGTACGTTGGATTCACTCAGCGACACTTAACGAGATTTAGGATGTAGTTGATGGAGATTGAGGAGGAGAAACATGGAGATGATGTCAGGCAGTACAGCAATTTGTAAATGTAGCAGACGGTAATCTACGATCTGAAAATCTTAATAAAAAAAAAGAGAGAGGGAGAAAGCGAGAGGGAGGGAGAGAGAGAGAGAGAGAAGGGAATAGAAATAAAACCTAGAGGAAATAAAAATAAATAACATATACTATATATAATGTATACACACACATATATATATATATGTGTGTGTGTATTTAGGACAAGCAAAGAACCTTGATCTCCTCCTCTTCTAGATGCAGTAGCGTGATGGAGTCGTATCAAATTTTGATAAAAGAAAACCTCACCCGCAACCATAACGTGAACAACTTTCGCTATCTGGCGAACAAGTGATCACAAAGCCCAGCACAACGGCATCAGCGTTAGGACTAAATCTGATACGCGATGGAACAAAAAGCCCTTCAGAGCAGCAGCAGTGGAGGCAGAACAAGTGCCAGCGAGGAGCGGAGATATCAACTGTCGACTAAACACGTCTTTAATGTCTGATAAGCTGAGATCAGATCGGCACAACGGTGGGGACGGAGAGGAATGTAAAAACCAAACAACAGACGGTCGGTTGTGGTTTCTTCTGTTCATGTGTTGATCCCTGCAGCCGTTGTATGAAGGTCGTGGTACTAAAAAAAAATGAAGATACTTTTTGCTACATATAACGTAATACAAACTAGAGAAAAGGAATCACTGATGGTTAGAAAGCCAATGAATCCTATAGAAATTGGTTTTAATGTCCAAACATAAACTTAAATTTCAAAACCTTCAGTATTTCAAAACCTTCAGTGAAAATATATATATATATATATATATATATATATATATATATATATATATATATATATAAATTAATATATGTTATAAGCCCCTTAAAAAACGGCCAAGAGCTACTTAATGACCCTTTTCATGTAACCACGAAATCTGACTCTGTTGGTCATGGCTTTTGTAAAACAGTTGATTCAATTATAATCTATTATAAAAATAAAAAGGAAGATGTGGTTGGAAAAAAAGTCATATTCAGCGTCCTTTGCCGTCGCTGGTGGATGGTTTTTTTACACTGGTGTAAAATGGACTACGCTGTAACGCTGACGTCTGTGGACAAATAATGACAGTCATTTTACCAATCATTCCTACCTCTGCGCCCGGGCGCAACATAAACATAAACATAAACAAGGCTAATCTTGGTGGTTTCAGGACTATAAACATCAGCCACCGTTGATATCACACTGCGGCGGCGGCTCACTCTCAGTGCATGGAGAAAAGAGTTCAATAAAGTTCACCTAATTGAATTAATGGTCATGTGTTGAGCCTCCGGAATAAATGGAAAATACTGGCTTAACTTTGGGGATCATTCCAGCAGCTGCTATTCTGTGTCAAGTCCTGTCATCGGGAACGTTGGAAGGAAATGTTAGGATTATCCAGCTGAGCTGTACACAAAGTAACTTCCCTACAGCGGGAGTTTTATACAGACAGATATGTGGTGGGAAAGAGGGTTTAAGGAGCTGGGAGAATTAGACCATGAATGACAGATGAAGACAAGACGGTGAGAGAAAGGCTTTGAAATCACAACTTTCTGTTTGCACAAACGACATTTATAAAATGCACGCGGTGTGTACGGACGCTGGAGGCTGCGCGAGTGAACACATTGATTTTCACTTCTGACAAGTGGCTCACTCTTGCTGCGCTTTCAGCCACGTGTGTGGGCTGCCGGGAGTCGTCGGGGGATACACAGTGCTGTGTGTACTCACTCGTAGGAAGGAGGGGAAGCCCATGCCGTAATAGCCCACGGCGAAGTAGTCTGGTTTGGGCCGGATGACCTTCACGATGTTCTCATAAAACTGGGCCTGCTTCCTCTGTCAGGGATACAAGCACAGGCAGTAAGAGTAGTTCATTTACACCTGAATACTGTTTGATAAAAAAGATACAGTTAAACTGCTGACACTGATAATGGCTATGAGAGAGAGAATCTGACCTGGGTTAAGTTATTACAGCTGGAAATATCTCTGTTTACAACAGGCAATGAGTTAGAAAAGGTTCCTCACCAAGGATGCACTCAGCTGCTCAAAGTCAAACATCTCATTCTCGTACTGCTCAGCCAGTTCCTTTCCCAAAATAATGGCTTCCTCCCACATCTATCAGGCACAGAAACAGACAGGCGATAAAGGTATCAAATGTCAAGACACAGAGAAAAGGCTTTTCCTTGACGTTGGTTCAAATCCAGCCACAGCCACAGCTCCCTGTAGCTCCTGCTCTGCTTAAATTCAGGACATGATTTTTCAATGAAAGTCTGCATGAAAAACATGCACCTGGAATATCAATGACTGTTTTGGATAAAGGTCAACTTGAATTGCTATGGTGGTTAAAGTGGATCGCTGACCTAATAGAGTTCTTTTTTACTTTTTAAAACAGTGTTTGTAGATGGAGTCTACATTTCTACGTGGATCAGGCTGCTACCAGTGAGTGTGGAGGAGGCAACACCTTCTGGGACTGTTTTCTGGATGACTCTTTTAGAAACACTCCTCTCTGGGGTGTTGACGTTCCCTCGCAGAAACTGAAAACTTTCTGATCTCCCTGGTTTGTGTGTTAGTTTATCTGAGTCCCCCTCAGTTTGGTGTCTCCTCGCCACATCCTGCTGAGTGACGGTTGGCTCCAGAATCAAGGCTGGGGGTTGCACTGCAACTCTGATGCCACATCTAAAGCCTCGGGACATCATCTGTGAGAAGCTCTGGCTGCAAGAGTGCAAATCCATTCCAAGCTCTGTTTACAGACTGAGTTTTTTTTTCACCCCTCTGGAATAAAACATGAGGAATAAACAAGCCGAAGGAGAATATACATGAGCACTTCTCAGTACTACGGATGGCTTTGGACTGAAACGTCAGCTGTCAAAAAGAAAATAACAAAACAAAAAAAAAAAAAAAGAAAAAGAAAAATCACACAGTCTTTAAGGCACAATAAAGTTGGTTTTCTATATGTAGGCTCCACCCATGAGAGAATGAATTAAATAGATAATTACTTCAAATCCCTGGAGGAAACATTAAACTTCAGGTCAGCTTAGTTTTTTTTGTTTTGTTTCAAAATAAAAGCATTTGTCCCAGAATTCAAGCAGATTTGACATTATTTAAAAAAGCACCTTATGATAAGAAGTATGATGATTATATATATATATATATATATATATATATATATATATATATATATATATATA